>NC_057733.1:29482028-29592829 GCF_004010195.1 Chiloscyllium plagiosum | reverse complement strand
TCTGTGTTGTGCGTATTTTGAACTGGTCCTCCTGGGAGCAGATGCGGCGGAGACGAAGGAATTGGGTGAATGGGATGGCGTTTTTACAGGGGGCAGGATGGGAGGTGTAGTCCAGGTAGCTGTGGGAGTCGGTTGGTTTGTAGTAGATGTCCGTGTTGATTCGGTCGCCTGAGATAGAAACAGAAAGGTCTAGGAACTTCCTGACCTGCAGTCTTCTTCTTGACCTCTCCGCCTCCATCCTACTCCGACCTATCACCCTCACCTTGACCTCTTTCCACCTATCACATTTCCAACGCCCCTCCTCCAAGTCCCTCCTCCCTACCTTTTATCTTCTCCTGCTGAACACTCTCTGCTCATTCCTGAGGAAGGGCCTGTGCCCGAAACGTCGAATCTCCTGTTCCCTGGATGCTGCCTGACCTGCTGTGCTGTTCCAGCAATAAAGTTTCAACTTTGATCTCCAGCATCTGCAGACCTCACTTTCTCCTCGAAGATTTAGACCTTTATTTGTTAGAGTTTAGAAGAATGAGGGGTGATCTTATTGAAACATAACAAGATTCAGAGGGGGCTTGACAAGGTAAATGTTGAGAAGATGCTTCTTCTTTTGGGGCTTCTCAAACTAGGGTATATAGTCATTGAACAAGGGGCACACATTTAAAACTGAGATGTGAAGGAACTTATTCTCCCAAAGAGTGGTGAAAATCTGGAAATTTTTACCCTGGAGAATTGTGGATGCTTGATCACTGACAATATCGAGAGTAGGTGGATAGATTTCAATGATTTCTAGGCTATGATCAATGAAATGGAGGAATGCATCTTTAAGCTACAATTTATAAGCTGTTACTCTTTGGAGGGTCGGTGTGGACTTATTAGGATGAATGGCCTGTTTCCACACTGTAGGGATTCTATGATTTTTGTTAAAGGGAATGGGCAAGTAAATTGCATGATGGTAGAATTAGTGAATTTCTGAAACACAGTGCAATATAGAAGGGGATGTGGAGGAACTAACAGTAGAAGTCGAACAGTGACTGTAGCACCCATGGGGAAAAAACAGTTATGGGTGTTCATTAACTTCCCACAATCATCAGGTGATTAAACATTTTTCTGCACTAGTCTGCTTTTCTGGGAGGCAGAGGAATGGCTGGAGGAGCCAAAACCATCTCTCCCCATATGGCTTCTGGTGCATTTTTCTGTGGTTTTATACTACAGTGCCGTGCGTTGTCTTTACTGCTTATCTGTTACAAATGTCTGAATATCAATGGAGAGAGCTTTGTGTTGTTCTTTTGAACATCCTTCCAGTAGACTGCTTCTAGCTTTGTATTGTATTACTTGCTGTTCTGGATCAAGATGTTCCCTAAAACTTTCAAATAATCTACAGAAAAAATATTGACTAAAACTAACTAGCATGCACTTCACTTATTTCATTCTGGCAGAAGAGTGATGGCTTGGTAGACTTCAGTTTTATTCTTTATGGCATGCTGCATCAGAAGCTGGGATAGCACAGTTGTAATGGTTTGTAGTGCCGAGTGATGGCAACAGCATGGGCTCAATTTCTCACTGGCTGAGGTTACCATGAAGGATTCATCTTCTCAACATCTTCCCTTGCATGAGGTGTGGTAACATTTAGGTTAAATCATCACCAATTGTCTCTGAATAATGAGAGAACAGCCCTATGTTCTGGTAAGACCAAGGCGATTCTACTCATCTTGACTCAAGATGTTAGCTTGCTCTCTCTCTCTGCACAGATGCTGCCTGACCCACACTGATTTCCAGCTCTTTTCTGATTTTGGTAGATTCCAGCATCCGCAGTAATTTACTCCACCATCATGAAGTTGTCTTTAGGCAGAAATCTGTTTTCCAAATGTGTGTTTAGGTTTCTACACCAATGCTGGCATTCCCAGGGAACATAAGATCAAGTTCGTTGAGTGACACAGCATGGAAACACACCCTTCAGTGCAATTAGTCCACACTGATCATGTTTCCAAACTAATCTAGTCCCACCTGCCTGCATTTGGCCCATAAACCTCCAGACATTTCTTATTCTGGTACTCATCCAAATGTCTGTATCTGCATCCACCACTTCCTCTGGTAGTTTGTTCCACACATGAAGCACTCTGTGTAAAAGTGTTGTCTCTCATATCCTGTTTAAAACTTCCTCCTCTCACCTTAAAACATGCCCCTAGTTTTGAAGTCTCCACCCTATGGAAAAGACCCTTGCTATTCACTTTATCTCTACCCCTCATGATTTTATAAACTTCTATAAAGGTCACCTCCAACCTTTCACACTCCATTGAAAAAATGTCCCAGCCTATCCTTATTACTCAAATCCTCCATTCCCAGTAGCATTCTGGTAATTTTTTTCTTAACTCTGTCCAATCTAATGATATCCTTCCTATAGCAGGAAGACCAGAACTGCACACAGTACTTCAGAAGAGGGCTCAGCAACATCCTGTATGACCTCAACATGACGTCCTAACTCCTATACTCAAATTTTCTTACTGTCTTGAGATTAGTGCCACTGTGGTGCTTCACAACACCTATCTGAAACATGACCTCAGCCTTGGAGACACTGATTTGGGGACTGGAGGTTTTGGACAGCATTAAGATATCAGAACAAATGATGCAAGAACATCTTAAAAAGAAAAGAATCGAGAGTGTGGGAAAGCACAGCAGATCAGGCAGCATCCGAGGAGCAGGAGAATCAATGTTTCAGGCATAAGCCCTTCACCAGGAAGTTAAAACGAAAATAAAAAGAAAGTAAAATGAAAAGAGTCTTACAAACTTCTTCATTGCACCTCTTAAACACTAATTGGCTCAGATGGAGACAGACTTTCAAGGGCCACATTAGGAGCCATGGAGCCTTGGGACCAGAGTATTTTTTTAAATCAAGATCTTGGTTAACTTTGTAAATTCAAGTATTGATAAGCCTCAAATATTTTGGTGTGCTGACTTAAGTGTTACTCATTAATTGTGGAACAGAAGATAATCTTGCTCATCTTCCAAAGCCAATGGTACACAAATAAAAATCAGTTGGCATTGTTGCAAGATCTGAACTGCCTGGGCCTAAGAATCTGGATTAGTGGTGTTGGAAGAGCACAGCAGTTCAGCCAGCATCCAAGGAACAGCGAAATTGATGTTTCGGGCAAAAGCCCTTCATCAGGAATAAAGGCAGTGAGCCTGAAGCGTTGATGCCCTGGGGTTGAAGTGTTCCGAGGCGGAAGATGAGGCGTTCTTCCTCCAGGCGTCTGGTGGTGAGGGAGCGGTGTCACATTAAGTACCTCATGTTCCCTGAACAGGTTTTATATATTGATCATCAAAAGTCAGAGAGTTTACACTTTGGACCCTGCCCCATGCCTAGAATTTGAAATCTAAATTTATATTGACATCTAGTGTACAACTGTTCCTGTCTTCCTATGCACTTTGGCTCAGTAACTATTATGAAGAGCACTGACTCCTCCTATTCAGAAAAAAAAATGAGGCTAATGACTTCCAAACAAGAAAGAACAAAAATATTTATTGATTTCAATGTAGGAAAAGGATATCTACTTCAAAGCTGTGTTTAATCAAGAAAACACAGAATGCCAACCAACTGAAACACAAAGTGTGCATTCAGCACAAATAAACAAGCACAGGTCTAATTACTGTAACTCATTATAATTATATAACACTCTCATCTCATTTAAAAAAAAATAAGACTAGTCAGCGAAGCATGCTATTGTCTGTCCCTTATCTCTTAGACTCAAAGAGAAAGAAATTATCTTGCAAAAGCCCTTGTTTTGATGGCATCAGAGCCAATTGTGCTGGACTGGGGTGGGGGTGATGCGGATGGTGAGGCTGTACTAATTACAATATTATATGCTCCACAATCACCGTTTATTATGTTTGCCTTCCTTATGATGGTACAGTAGAGATTACAGTTGTTGTGCTACATTAATCACACTGCCCTAACAGCCGATTCTTCAATGAAAAAAAAAGCTGAACAAAATTGCTTCAATGACAAATAGTGAGCAAAATGAAAGGAAATCACACAAAATACTCGAGGATTGGCTCCAGGATTTGCCTTTCATCAATTCCCAAAATATTAGTACACTTCACTTGCGGCAAATTACACTGTCGTTTGCATATCAAAGTGGCTCCATGTTAGAGAAAGGTATGTTTTTAGTATATTATTGTCAATGTTGATCATAAATATTAATTCAGATACAAACAATAAGTTCTTCTGCTAATTCTTAGGCCTTGCTCAATGTCTCGGGACTTTAATCAGACTGCATCACTAAGCTGTCCCTTTCACTCTGTGACCTGAGCTCGAATGCATCATGCAGAGCTGGAAATAAAGGTTATCCTTCTCTGATCGGAGACAGGGATAACACAAAACCCAAGGTAGAGAAGATGAAAGCATCCTGCCTCTAATAGCTGTTAATAAAATAAGTAATGAGTTTGAACGGTTATACCCCAGTTCCCTGTAGACCATTTGGCATTTGAAAAAGGGATGCTGTAACTTTTAAGGTCATCTTTTTTATTCTTAAATGACACTAAACTGATATCATGAAGGTTTCACTGTTTCTATTGTGTTGAACTTCTCTTTGGGACTTCATAGGTGATTCAGATGCCACATAGGTTTAACTGCTCAGCACAACACAAAAGGATAGGAAGCACCACAGTTGACCTAATAATGTATGCATGAAAATAATTTCTCACCCACATATTCTATATTTTATTACTGTGAGCTACATAACTTCTCTACAGCCTTGGTTTCATCAATGTGAAAAGTTGGACAATGATATGGCAGCATAATTTAATTGCATGTCAAAATTAAATCTTCTTTGATGAAGAACAATTCAGGCCTAGCTCTGCATAATCAAATTAACAAAGTCTCTTTTTGATATTCAATTATCTTCCATACAAGAACACTTTATCCAGTACTAGTGTGATGCAGCCTGACAAGTTGAGACTAACAATTAACAGAAGCTATTACCTATCCGTGATACACGTGTCTGCTGCTCACTCGAGCAGATAACGTGCTCACAGAACAAAGACTACAACAACCTTCATTTCCACCTTTTCTGAAATGAGATGAAGGTTAAAATCTTTTCTTTCTCTCTCTGCTCAGAAAGTCTAATTATTTGTCGGACGTTGCACCGAAAGGTCATTTAAACAGGGGAATAGGTTTCCGTGGTGATGATCATCAGTGCGTTAATTTATTTGAGAACTCAAAGTTTCATAGCAGGATAGTCTGGAGACAACACTTGTTTTCAGATAGTGAAATCTGTGGTACTTTAATGTCATTTTGCCAAAGTGTGAATCATGCTGGAAGTGTTTTGCCTGAAATAACCACTCCTTATTGGGGCCCATGGATCCAACAAACTCACAAATTAAATTTCACCTCAAATCAAATTTACTTTCTGCATCTGATTATAACTCATCTCAACATATTTGTAATCTTTGCAAATAGTCTGAAAGTTCTCACTATGAAATGTCCAAACAACATGAAATTAAATCGTATTTTTCTTTGAAATGCCTCGGCAGTTTTATTTCATCCAAATGATTGCTACTTCTAATGTCAGTTGCCAGTTCTTTTCCATTATTGCAACAATACTGGCTGCATGCAATAATAGTAGGGGAGAGCTCAGACCAACTCTATTTTTCTCATTCATACCTAGCTGATGAGGAGATTAAAATAATGACAAGATGAGCGTAACAATACCTTGCTGTTGTGTATTTGGAGAACTAAATTAGAAAAACTCCACAGCACCCCAAATAGACTTCCATCTTTCATTAAATCAAACAATAAATAATGCTTTCACACATGGAGCAACATGCACATTAGAACTTTACAAAGCATGTTATACACATCAATAGCATTTTAAAGCATAATTGAAGTGTAAAACAACAACAGATTTAATTTATGCATCATCTTTAAAGAAAAGGAAATATTTGGTTCAGGATGAATATTGGCCATCACGCTGAGAGATTCTCCTGTCAAATGAACATGCATGCCCTTCTTCTAGAATTCATCGTATAACATGTCCATCACTTGATGAAGCACTGGTTGCACTTTTCAAAACAAAATTATAAATTATGGCAATGATGAAGAACATTAAGTTCTTGCTGCAAGGCTTGTCTCAGGACTGCTACTAATGCCTGCACAACCTGAAGTTGAGAACTGATAAACTGTTAGCCCCCGTTCTTCTGATGCAGCCTGCTAGACCACCATGATTATTGGATGGCGACCACCACAGGATGCTGGGCCTTCATGGGAAGCCTGCAAAGTGGCAGACTGGGGTAATGAGAAGAAACTTCTAACACTGAGGTAATGAGAAGAAACGAGGGGGCACATGGAACTCTTCTCTTCTGAAGGGACTATGATCAAACTTACGTTCTTCTCGTCAACGAAGATGTACCAATCACACAATAAGGATTGGTGAAACAATAACGTGAAATATCTATTTAAAGATAAAAGATTCTACATATAGTGTTAACCAGAAGGTTAAGTATACTTGTCCAATACATCATCTGCTGCTTTGGAGTGAATACAGGTCATGGAACAACTCCATCACATTCTGTGATGAGATAATAGTGACTGATAGCGGTTTAAGATATGCCCCCTTAAAGGTGTATGCACATCATATCACAATATTCAGACTCAATTTCCTCAAAGTCTCACCTCTATCTCATAACTACTCCACAACTCACTGCCTTTCCATCCCTCTACTATAGAATGTCACTTTGTTCTCTTCACCAAGATTCAGAAATAAAAGACAAAATACAACCCATTAAATAACAACCTTATCCAATCAAACTTCCAATAATACATTCAAAATTGAAGGATTTACTTTGCTCCATTTCCTTGGTGCCTGTCTAGATCTCCTGACCACAGTCCAAGCTTCCACGAAGCACTGAGATGGTAGTATTGCAGATGAGTTGTTGGCTACCAGATGCTGGTGAGTATTGCAGTGCTGTTATGGACTTGAACATCACTCATACTGGAAAAGCTAGAATCCAGGATCTGTGCGATGCCATGTCAAGTTGGGGGACAAACACTTCTATGCTGCTTAACAGTGGGATAAGGGTCTGTGTTATGTTTGTTCATGTACCAAGCATTTCAGTGCATATATGTCTGACCATCTGACTACCACCTCAATGAAGTATTCATCTGAGTCCTCTACAAATGAATTGATCTGTGATCTCACTCTTGAGTGAACTAGTACTCACCTTTTCCCTTGCCCTAGTTGCTAGTGATTCATCCCAACATTGGAGTATGTGCAGTGGCAGTGTCTGAGCTAGCAACTGAGGCTCAAATCAAGTGATGGGTATTTTTTTCATCCAATACCCGCTATTCCTTACCCCCTTCATGATGAGGCTGCAGTAGCTGGCCAGATAGGAATATTTGTTCATATGAAAGCAGAAATATAGATGAAGGAGGGTGTTAAGAAAGGAAGAGATCCGTGGTCACATTGGTCACAATTGCACATAATTGAGTAGATGTGTAAGGCAGGAAGATATCATTAACCTCAGTTCTCAGCAGCAAGGCTAGAAGCAATGGCCTTAGTCAATATCAAATTTATAATGCAGAGTATTATCATCTTTCTAAGGTCAAAGCAACAGTCAGCCACTGATGCTCTACTACTCCCTTCTATTGTATTTTGTTCTGCAAGTGACAGGGAAGAGTATGGGAGAATGTGCTGCAATAAGTTTGGGTGACTGTACCTGCAGTTGTTGAACTACGTGGAAGCTGCTAGAGATGGGGGTGAATGTGTGATGTCACATCTAATGCTAAGAATGATTCCTGATTATTGATGGGTAAATGAGGAAATGCTGATTGAGCAGTGTATGAGATTAGTGGTACAGTGTGTAGAAAATGTAACTTGAAGTGGCATTCACAAATCGTAACTACATTTATGAGGTTATTGAGTTATTTTCTTTCCAAAATGACAACCAGGCTCTTGAGGCCAGAGTCAAGAAACTGACATTTCTGACTAGATTTTCCGATTCCCTTCAAAGTATGTGCTTGGAGGACATCTCACTGCACCTTCTCCCAAGCCCTCAATTTGTGGAAACGTGATATATCTTCATTTCTCCTCCTGGTCTATGCCATTATCACCAAACCAATCAACCTGGGAGCCTATATTTTAGCCTATCACTTCAGTGACAATCTCTATCCTTCCTCAAAGGCTTTCTGACACAGAGACATTCCCCTTGAGGAAGGACAGGCTTTTTAAAAGTATCTCATACCAGCTACACTTGCACCTAGACACAATGTACAGTGTACAGCAAGACAGCAGTGCATTCCACACCAGACAAACATCATATACTCATCGAGGTGGGCGGGGTATATGAAATTTGCCTGCCTCAACTTGAGCAGTTCAACTTGAAAGGTCTATAATAAACCCACATCGCAATGCTGCCTTTCTTCTCTTCTGAGGGAGTTCCTCAAGTCCAAGGATGACTTTCTTACACTTTGGTGTTGGCTGCTAAAGGGAGTAGGTAGTCAAATGTTGGATCCACACATCCTGGCACAAGTGGAGCAGGTGGTACTTGAAGATGCACATGGTTCGGATGTTTGGATATTTGATCCTTCCTTCTGTTGTTGTGCTTGGCCTTCCTGATAACTGCTTCGCCAGTTTGTGCAGTGCGAAAGAAGAAATTCTCATGAGACAGTGAGGATTTCTGTGAGAAGCTTTGAGGATATCCTAGGAACATGTTCTTTACTTTCCTGGTAATCGCTTGCTATGACAGAGCTCAGAATAGTGAGTTTGACTTGAAAGTCTGTGCCAAGCATGTGAATAATGTGGGCAAACAAAATGATTGGCAGCTGTCTGACACGTCAAGCTGATGCCAATGTATGGTGCTAATCTGCACTCACTGAAGAGCCTACTTGAAGTTTTAGCTGCATGTACTAATGATTTTCTCCGCTTGCCTTTCTATTCCGAATCATGAATATCAAACTCAGAGTGCTACAGTCATGCTGATGGATCTGGCTGCTGTTTTCTTGTTAAGACCATTGGGCACAGTGACAGAAATTCCTTTTGGTGATTTCATAAAATCATGTACCTGCTACAGTGTTAGCGGAGAAGGAGACAGATTTTAAAGCAGAGGAAACAAGTCAAAACATTCCAGAGGAGAGCAGTTTATTAAAAGAACATTATCTGCCATCAATAAGATTTAGGAACTAAAAAACAAAGAAGAATCTGTTTGTTATGGACTGGGCAGAGTGGGTGGAGAAGAAAGGCTGGTGAAATTTGACAAGTTGTAGTTAGTGCTTTTTGAATAGAAAAAGAATCAGTTAAGTCTGTTCAAATAAAAATCATGGGGTCATAATTGTGCAGGAAAAATAGACAATAATACTCTAATATAAATTGATCTTCCACCACACTTATTTTATCATAGAACTGAATGTATCTCCTGTTGGGTGGGGTTATATCAGCCTTTACTTTAGTCAATCATGGGATTGTCATATGAGGAACAGTTGAGGATTTTGAGTCTGTTTTTGATGGAGTTTAGAAGGTAGAAGGGTATCTCACTGAAACTTACAGCATACTGAGAGGCCTGGATAAAGAGGACAAAGAGAGGAGATTGCCACTAAGAGGATAAATTAGAACCTAGGGGCACAGCCTGAAAGTGAAGGGCAACCCTTTAGACCTGAGAGGAGAAGGAATTTCTTCAGCCAAAGAGTGGTGAATCTGTGGAACTCACTGCAGCAGAAGGTTATGGAGGCCAAGTCATTGAGTGTATTTAATACAGAGATAGATAGGCTCTTGATTAATAAGGGGATCAATTGTTACAGGGAGAAGGCAAGAGACTGGGGTAGAGAAAGATATCAGTCATGATCAAATGGTGATGCAGACCTGTTGGGCTGAACGGCCTAATTCTGATCCTGCATCTTAAGGGATACCTGCATCACTGGCAACACCAGCATTTATTGTCCTCAGAAGTTAGAGGTGAGTTATTTCCTTAAGTAAAAACATGGTAGTCCATGTGGTGAAGACATCCTATGGTAGAAAGGAGTTTCAGAATTCTGACACTACAGCAATGAATTTCCAAACCAGAATGTGTACGTCTTGGAGGGGAACACGGAGGTGGTAGCATCACCATGTGCTAGTTGTACTGTTATTCGAGGTGGGAGAGGTCACACGTTTGTGAGGTGCTCGAAAAGCAACTGAGCGATTTGCTTCAGAGCATTTTTACAAGATATATACTTTAGTTACAGTTCACTGATGCTGGAGAAGTGCCAATCTAATGAGTCACTTTCTTTTGGCTGGTGTCAAGTTTCGGGAAGTGTTGTTAGACCTGCACTTATTTGGGCAACAGGAGAGCATTCCATAACACTCCAGACCCATATCTTCCAAATGATAGAAAGGGGGTCAGGTACTAAGCTACTTGGCATGGAACACCCAGCCTCTCACCTGCTTCTGTAGTCAGACTACCTATGTGTCAACTCCAACTAATGACCGAAGTTAATCATGGACCAACTGAACACAAGTTTTTATAAATACGGGAAACACGTACTGTCAATATTCAACTCCCATCCTCTGATTTTAATACCCAAGACCTTCATAAATGAAAGTGATTTTTTTTTTTAAAAAGCACATACTACACCAAAGTGGCTTTTGTAGTTATCTGATCACAACTGAGGCATAGAAACAGAGATAATAGGTGCAGGAGTAGACCATTCAGCCCTTCGAGCTTGCATCACCATTCAATATGATCTTGGCCGATTATCCCTTTCAGTATCCCACCCCACTTTCTCTCCATACCCCTAGATCCCTTTAGCTGCAAGGACCACACCCAGCTCCCTCTTAAATATATTTGACAACCTTGTCCCAACAGATTTCTGTGGAAGAGAATTTCACAGGTTCACAATTCTTTAAGTGAAGAAATTCTTCCTCACCTCAGTCCTAAATGGCTCATCCCTTTATTTTTAGACTGTTGACCCCTAGTTTTGGACTTGCTCAACATCAGGAAGATTCTTCCTGCATTCACCCTGTCCAGTCCCATCAGGATTTTTTATGTTTCTTTGAGATCTCCCGCACCCCCCCCCCCACCCTTTCATTCTTCTAAATTCCAGTGAGTACAATCCCAGTCAAACCAGTCTTTCTTCATATGTCAGTCCTGCTATTCTGGGAATCACTCTGGTGAACCTTTGTTGAGCTCCCTCAGTAGCAAGAATGTCCTTCCTCAGACAAGGAGACCAAAACTGCACAAAATACTCAAAGTGTGGCCTCATCAAGACTCTGAATAACTTCAGTAAGACATCCCTACTCGATAATCAAATCTTCTTTCTTTGAAGGCCAGCATGATATTTTTTCATCACCTGCTGCCTGAGACAAGTCCAGGGATCCCATATAGGATACACTGAACCAACTGCACTGAAATGACCATTTCATCTAAAGACACTGAAACCAGACAAGTAGATCAACATCAAGAAAGTTGCAGATCCTGTTTAATTCATACTTCTGCGACAAGCTCAATAATAGGAGATACAAGATTGTCTGCCAAATATCCAGCTTGAAAAGGCAATGGTGTGACACTTGGGAATACATAAGTAAACCATATTTCAGTAGCTAGGTAGGCAGAGCAGAAAAAGAAGGAAGAATGGATTCATATCAACAGAACCTGTAAGGTTTGAACTCCCTCTCTTTATGCTTTATCATCTCTCAAAAATGACAATTCACCAAGAACTCTGGGAATCTGCAAGTTTCGCTACTGCTGAGGAAACAGGAGAACAGCTACTGACTCAGGTTCATTGTCACAACTGAAGGACTTCAAACTGTATGTATTTTTATCTCCCTATTTGTTAGATGCATGCCCCACTCCCCATTTATTTTAAAACTTGCTTCCTGTGTTTGATGTTGTGTTTTCTGATTTTTCTCAGAGTTGGTAAATAATATGGGCGGCACAGTGGCTCAGTGGTTAGCACTGCTGCCTCACAGCACCAGGGTCCCAGGTTCAATTCCAGCCTTAGGAGACTGTCTGTGTGGAGGTTGCACATTCTCCCTCCATCTGTGTGAGTTTCCTCCAGGTGCTCTGGTTTCCTCCCACTGTCCAATGATGTGCAGGTCAGGTGAATTGGCCATGCTAACCTGCCCATAGTGTTAGGTGCATTAGTCAAAGGGAAATGGGTCTGGGTGGGTTACTCTTCAGAGGGTCAGTGTGGACTGGTTGGGCCGAAGGGCTTGTTTCCACAATGTAGGGAGTCTAATCTAACTTCTCCCTTTTGCACTCAATGAAACAATGGAATTGGCTGCTCCCTTATGGGAGAATGTGAGGGCTGCAGATGCTGGAGATCAGAGCTGAAAATGTGCTGCTGGAAAAGCGCAGCAGGTCAGGCAGCATCCAAGGAACAGGAGAATCGACGTTTCGGGCGTAGTGGTTTATCATTAGGCTGTTAATCCAGAGACTCACGTAATATTCAGGAGACCTGGGTTCACATCCTGCCATGGTGGAATTTGAATTCAATTAAAATCTGGAATTAAGAGTCAAACAATAACCACAAATCCATTGTCAATTGTCAGGAAAAAAAACCCATCTGGTTCACTAATGTCCTTTAGTAAAGGAAACTTCCATCCTTACCTGGTCTGGCCTGCATGTGATTCCAGACCCACAGCAATGTGCTTGGCTCTTAAATACCTTCTGGGCAATTAGGGAAGGACATTAAATGCTGGTCTGGGCAGTGACGCCTTCATCCCGTGGATGAATTAAAAAAAACTAGTTTTGTGCTATTATAAAGCAACTAAGTCTTTGATTTTGGCCTTATTGATGCTGCCATCAGATGGTGACATCTTGTAACAGTTCACTTGACAGAAATTAAGGTTACAAATGGATTTTCTACTTCAGCTATAAACAGTACCACTTATAGCAAGATGATCTGGCACAAGGTTGGAATTTTCATTGTTTAAAAAATTTAAAGTTAGTATTCAAAATTACTATCAGCAACTGGGAAAGCTTTCTGCCAGGTGTTGCCAGACTTCTGGTGTTTCCCCTGCACACTTTGCTTTACTTTCTTTTACATTTCCAGCCTTGGCACTCAGCATCTGAGGACCTGACTCCATCTACTCTCTTGGGTACAAAGATCCCAGCAATTAGATTGCATTTCTATCCCCCAACCCCAGGAGAATTTTCTGACTCCTGTACCTGAGGCAAAATCCAGGCCAAATATATAAAAGTCAACCAGCTTTCACAATGTCAGAAAACTTGACATCACTATGAATAAACACGTGTCAATGTCCCAATTCTTTGTGGTTACCATTTTCTTTTGTGTTCTTCCATTTTCATAAGTTACAGTTGAAATCTCCCTCACATCACATCACATCTCATTCTCTTCAAGAAAGAAATGGGCTTCTGGCCAGTTCTTTGGACTCTCTTAATTCAAGTTTCCAACCTATTTATTCAGATATTTATCAGTACGATGCTAATCATTCCACTTCAGTTTTTAACTGAGTTTCATCTGAGAATACACATTCCCTCTGCTTGTTTCCTACAACATACACTCATGGAAAATTGGGAATTTCAGGGGAAGCTATTACTCTGTGATCCAAAGAATTATCTCCAATTAGGCTTAATTCTATCATGAGCTCATTTTCGCTTGAAAGCAAAAGGAAATTGGGAACTGTTTTAAAATAATATGCAAAGGCTTGGATGCTCTACCATAGACAGATTTCAAATTTAATTGGCTTTTGGCCCAGGCTTCTTGCCATGCCATTAAAGATTTCAATACCATTTGCCAAATTCATATGCTGACTTTTCATGATGTGAATGACATCACCTCCAAAAGGTTTCCAATTCTAAAAAAAGAATCATGGCTGTAAAAGATGTTTCATTTGAAACATCAGCCAAATCATTAATCAAGCACTGCAATTTCTTCAGTTACAAGGGCAATTGATTATTAATTCATTATTCAATGACCATTGCACTGATGTAATAAGATTCAGAAGGATGAAAGCAATGTTGAGTTAGATTGCAGTCATTTCCTAACCTACTCGAGCATTTCCAAAGTGTCAGTGACTGGGAAGATAAGGACAGAGAAAGACAGTATTTAGTTTCTGTACTGTTCCAGTGACTAGGCAAGGAACAGTTAGAATGAAAAAATTGAAAAGGAAAGACAAATTGTTCTCTGTGTTTCATCTATTACTCCATACTGTGTACACATTATAAATAGACACATGTGATGATCTGAGTATATTAAGTAGATCTACCTATTTGGATGTTTAATGTACTATATAGCACAGGAGACATCTAACTATACATGTTTTCATATATTCTTGTATGGTGTCATGAAGAAACACTCTGGGGGAAACCATATGTGAGAATGATAAATAACTTGTCAATATACAAAAGGCAATTGCTTTTTACATATCAGAAATCTGTAAAACTAGTGTCTGGCAGTTTAAGAGAAGATTGTGTCGTTAGTTAGCGGTAAAGTTTTGCTTTTGCATTACTTGCAACAACATTGTACACAGATTCCTAATTAATAGACTTATAAATTTTTTCACATAGAAAACAATGATGGCTGGTTCACTCAAGATGATTAGAGTGTGCTGTTAATATTTTCAAGGTTGCAGCTTCAATTCCTGTGCTGGCCAGGGAATCAAACATGCCTTAAAGCAGGTGCTGACCCTCTTCCACTTTAGGGGTTTTGTCACAGCGTAGTAGTGTCCTTACCTCAGAATGAGAAGGTCTGAGTTCAAGTTCCAACTACCGGGGGAAGTGTGTCTTAACATGTCAAAACAGATTGATTAAAAACATTTAGCACATCTTAGAAATCTCCTCTATTAAAATATTTCTGGCACATAAAAAACAAGATAAAACATTTGGACTAATGAAATATTAACCTTCATGTTGCTGGAAAATATGTAGATGTATTGGAATTTCATTTTCTCCAATTATTTTGCAATTAAATGCATGAGTCTGCCCATGCACATATAAGCTCAATGAATAACATTTGGGCAAATTAGCATTTAGTTGGTGGACATGAATATCTACAAAATTTGACTCAGCATTTGTTTCTGCTGAAAATGTTTGGCATCGATTTACAGAAGAGTAATTTAATCAATATGATCGAATTACATCATAGATGGGAAAGAGAATGGTTTATGGATATCAGTGGAAGCTTGTGATTGAATGCTTTAAACGCACCAAGAGAAATGTGTTCTATCAGAATTGGCTTTTAATGTTTAAGACGAACACAACTCTATTACGACAGGAAAACACAATTTGTTTAACAAAGCGCAGATGAGTTTTGCCAATCAAGTAGGGAATAAAATCAGGAACCCGTGGACAGAAAACACAACATAGAGACGGATGATCACAAGTTCAATTCTTTATCTGCACCAAATCTCAAGTACAAAATAAGACTTTGTCCATTCAGTTCAAGAAAGGCAATACTTTTCACTGTTAACCAGAGGCCTCTGTAGGAGCAAGTCCTTCATATAGCATGTCATGGTCTTTAGTGATGTCTTAAAAGAATGACAAGCCTACCCACATATGCCGATTTGATTAGGTATTTGAAGGAATTGGGAGCTCTCAAACAACTTTATCACAGCTAGACTCATAAGAGAAAAGGAAAATCTGGCAAAAAATAACAATGACACCAAGATTAACTGACTACGATTTGAATTCTAAACAGTCCAAGACACACCTCCACCACCTTCCCAAGGGTAACTATGGATTGACAATAAATGTTGACATCTTCCCATGAAAGAATGTAAAATGCACAACAATGTACATAGGTATGAGTAAACCAGCTTTTTATTTAGGTATAATAGAACAGTTAAATAACACTGAGATAGGAGAAAGAACTGATCATCTCACCGATATAATGTTAGGTAGAAAAGGCCAATCTACTACTGACCCCTGGTGAGAAAATTTAGAAATACAACTCATTGCAGATGTTGCTAGCAATTTTGTTCTGATTTGTCATTCAGGATAGCACACTGCACTACACAGAAATTCTTTGTGCTGCCCACAACCATGTAATCAAGGTTAACACAACTACCGTTGTGGCTGGGGCTATAATGTAAAGCATCTTGGTATTCAGACTTCAATCTGTGCATTAACTAGTTTACAAGGTAGTTTGCTATTATTCATTGATTTTTCATTTATCTAAGATACACAAAGGGATATAGAAAAATAGAAGGATTTCATCTGGTTTACAGATGTAAATCAGATAAACCTCGTCAGAAAAGTAATTGGAGGGCCATCCTCAGTGAATCTTCAACCACTTTCAACACCAGGAGTATTTTCAGGCTGAAGCAGGCAGAAGCTTGGTTGATATATTTATACTGGGGAGGGATGGTGCATGCAGGAAGGACGTTCGTGGTCTAAATAATTGCAACTCCATGCTAAGTCTGTAGAAAGGCAAAAGTAAGAAAAGGACATTGCTGCAGAAGTTTCTGCTACATCAGTGCAAGATCAGAAAAGGGGATGTTCATAAATGGGTGCACAATATTCTGCATCTAGTAGGTACTCATATACTAAAGCACTCCTGTGCCTTTATTCAGAAAGAACTGGACAACATTCAGTCGTGGGTTGATAAGTGACAAGTAACTTTCAGGCAAACAAAATGCTAGCAAGAGAGAATCCAATGATCATCCCTCAGTATTCAAAGGCATGACCACCTCTGATTTCACCCTCCCCCCAGCTCTCCCTCCCCCCCACCCTTCATGATTGGCATGAAGGAAAGAAGATTACACCAATCTAAGGTATAAACAGCCAAAATAGTCCAAAAGGTGGTCAGAAATGATCTTGCAGGATTACTGAGCAGGACCTATACACTTAATACACTTATAATATACTTATAAATCTTAGCAGGACTTATACACTTAATGGTAAGGTCCTCGGGAATGTTGTTGAACAAAGAGACCTTGGAGTGCCGTTTCAGAGCTCCTTGAAAGTGGAGTTGCAGGTAGATAAGATAGTGAAGAAAGCATTTGGTATGGTTTGCTTTATTGGTCAGAGTATTGAGTACAGAAGTTAGGAGGTCATGCTGCGACTGTACAGGACATTGGTTAGGCCACTGTTGGAATGTTGCATGCAATTCCGGTCTCCTTCCTATCGGAAAGATGTTGTGAAATCTGTAAGGGTTCAGAAAAGATTTACAAGGATGTTGCCAGGGTTGGAGGATTTGAGCTATAAGGAGAGGTTTACTAGGCTGGGGTTGTTTTCCCTGGAGCATCGGAGGCTGAGGGGTGACCTTATAGAAGTTTATAAAATCACGAGGGACATGGATAGGATAAATAGACAAAGTCTCTTCCCTGGGGTGGGCAAGACCTAAGGGGCGACTTTTTCACACAATGGGTGGTACGTGTATGGAATGAGTTGCCAGAGGAAGTGATGAAGGCTGGTACAATTGCAACATTTAAAAGGCATCTGGATGGGTATATGGATAGGAAGGGTTTGGAGGGATATCGACCAGGTGCTGCCAGGTGGGACTAGATTGGGTTGGGATATCTGATCGGCATGGATGAGTTGGACTGAAGGGTCTGTTTCTGTGCTGTACATCTCTACAACGCTATGGCTCTACGATCAACAGATAGTCACATACACAGATAGACTACATTTTGCATGAATGCCAACTGCCGATCTTCCTTTATGAAGCTGGCATGTTGCCATGAGGTTCCTTGACCAGTAATAGTTATTTATCTGAAGTGTTTCTCTGTCTATTGCTTGGCACACTGTCATGTTGACCCCGTGATGATGGTGCTATGCAGTAGTCAAAAGTGTGGTGCTGGAAAAGCGCAGCAGGCCAGGCAGCATCCGAGGAGCAGGAGAATTGACTTTTTGAGCATAAGCCCTTCAGCAATGCCCTCTTGACCTGAAATCTTATTCCTGTCCTCTCCGCCTCCACCCCCTCTCCAGACTATCACCCTCACCTCCTTCCACCTATCGTATTCCCAGCACCCCTCCCCAAATTCCACCCCCCCCACCACCTTTTATCTCAGCCCGCTTGGCACACCAGCCTCATTCCTGAAGAAGGGCTTATGCCCGAAACGTCGATTCTCCTGCTCCTCGGATGCTGCCTGGCCTGCTGCGCTTTTCCAGCACCACACTTTTCAACTCTGGTCTCCAGCAAGTGCAGTCCTCACTTTCTCCTATGCAGTAGTCACCCAATTTGTAACCATTTCGTGCAGTGTATTGGCACCAAGTTTGTCAAGTATTTGCCAGCAGACATCTGCATGGTTTCAGACATTCAAATCCACACAACTTAGAGTGAATGTTCATATCTCCTTTCCAACAGAAAGTAGACAGTGTGACTGCTAAATGGACCATTAGAATATCCTATTGCTGGTATCAGAGTTGCTCTCACCATTTTGTAGGGTTATCATAGCAATCTAGCCTACTCTCTGCTTTAGAAGAGGGTCTTGGAAACATTGAAAGCAGGGTCCTCAGGTATCTTTAAAGATCCTGATGCCATTTTTGTGCACTGTGCTCGCTATATCCCATTGTTCTTGGGTCAAAGCAGACCCCAAAGGATAAGTCAGACTTCATTTCTGAGTGGCGCAAAGGATCAGGAATGTTTTTCAGATTCTTCAAAATCAGTCTGCCTTTTTTTTTATTCCTTCCATGGCAACTGGAATCTTTTAGGAATCTTTTTCAGGTTTGGATCTTAGATAGACCACCTGGCCTTGTACCAGCCCAAAGTGAGTGTGATGCCTTAATGGGCTGAAAACAGAATGAATTTCTGAATGCGCTTACCTTCCTGGAAGCTGACTGAATTCTGCTGTGATGGAAATTCCAATTCCAGGAAGCACACTTGATTATAATAATGGGCCAACCTTGGAAAATTGTACAGAAAACCCACACTTTATCCTGGATCACATTCCAAACGTTCAAGATTACGTTGTACCTTCATGAATAAAGGTCCAGCCTTGAAGTTTTTTTTATGTACTAGAAAATAGCCCTGTACATTAAACACTCTACAATGACAAATATATGAATTCTCTTAGTGTCTACAATATCAGAAATTTGGATGCATAACATCAGAACCAGGAATTACAGTCCTGGATCAATAGAGGAAGCACTGTTATGCTCACAAAATATAGTGTGCCAAAATAGGACTGAATATGGTGACAAGTAGATTTATTAAAGTGAATCTAGTTGAGCAAAGTGAACTGAGGAACCTTGAACATTCTGAGACAACAGACCTTTCAGCATAAGAACCCTGCCTTTATCCTTCCTTGAGCTCATCATCATCTTCTCACTATATCTCTCTCTGAATCTATCTCTCAGATATGTCAATACAATTTTTACAATATCCTTCCATAGTAAATATTATCTATGTCAATTATTGTTAGCGAGTTGTGAGAAGATTTGTAGCTCAGGTTGAGGTTCTGGCATGGCATTCCAACCGGAACTCTATCAACAAACACATTGACTTGGACCCCATTTACCACCCCCTGAGAAAAAGAACATGAAGTGACATCACCACAGGAAATGACATCACCACTAAAAATGACACCACCACAGGAAATGACATCAATCCAAAGAAACCCAAACATGTAAATAAAATGTAGGAATCATCAGCAGTTTTTCGTCCAGGGCTCACTGAAGTTGTTAACTAGTATGGTGATGAAGCATCTGAAAATGAACCTTCCAGCTCAGCAAGCAAACCTCCATCCAGTCAATTATGCTTTTTCGGTTCTGCTTGAATTCCCAACTTAGTCTAATTACAACAGCATGTCTAATTTTCGAAAGTCACGCAAGAATCTTCTCTTTCCCAGAATGAAGTAGGCCATTTTCATGAACATTTGTTCACTGTTCTACTTTATCCACTGCAGTTTGTGGTTGTACTGGCTTTCACAAGGGTCAACAGCAGGCTAGATCAAGTGGCACAAATGGAGAATTTGTGAATTATACTGAAATAAGCATCACTCTTGCTAAATGTGTAACTGACAATTTTGGGTTAATACACTGAGTTTACTTTCAAGTTAGAAAATGATATCATGGAGAAGCACCACCTGGATTATTTTACCTAATTCTCTTAATGAGACAGTTCCCCTGAATGCACCTGGCATAGATTTAATTTGGCTGCCTGGGCACATAAATGGCTTTCCCACTCAGCTCCATGTTAAATAAATTATTTTAAAAATGTGACTTCTTATTCCTGAGATTCTGCGGCTCATCAGACTGTCCATTCAGAAGATGAACTGCGACGTTAGAGCAAACAATGCATCTGAATTGTTTCATGCTTATGCACACTTAATTGTCTCGTGTTCACAATAGCTCCTGTGACAGTTATCAGCACAGTCTGCTTGCAACATGCCAGATAGCTCTGCAGCAGCTTCTCTGGTTGCCTCAGCCTCCACAACACCACTCCTGCAATGAGTGGGAGATTGTTATATATCTTATTGTATACCGGTGCTTCAATACTGACCACACTGGGAAGAGCCTGACCTACCTCTGTTAGTCCTCTTCCAGTGCCTTTGAAAAGCAGAAATGCAGGCTTGCGACTCAAAGGGAGCCACAGCAGATAAATACAGCAACAAAGTAGTAGCCATAAAAACATCAAAGGGGGAACAAAAGCTGCAGCAATAATCTGAGAATTGTTATCAATCCTGTTAAACTGAGTTCAGCACTGAGTCTAGTTTTCCATCTCATTATGCAAGCGGTTAGCATGAAATTGCTAAGAAGTGTTAGGATCTGGGGCTCACAATGCAATCAAGTCATTAAAGCTGTCAACTACTTCTTATAAGTTCAGACAAAATCAAAATGGAAAAAGAAACTGGGATCTTCCCTTCATTTTAGACAAGATGCAGATATTCCTGACTGGATGATCTGGGCTGATACATAATAACAATATGCATATGAAAGTTTTTGTCAGACCCTTTGTTAGGTTAAGCAATGGCAGCTTTGGAAAGGGTAGGGGTGGGCTATTCAATTGCCTCACCCCAGCAGTAGGTCAGTCAGCCCAACTCCAGGATGACTACAAAACCACCCCTCCCTTTGCCTCAGTGGGGGTGCAGCTAAAAGCTATTCTGCAGAGAGACTCCCCCAATCCCTGAGTGGTGGCCTGCTGTTTTCAGTATTTTGAAAACTCAATTCTCAAATTCGTTGCTGTGAATAAGGTACCTTCATGTTACTGCAACTGGTTGTTGATCTGAAACAGGAAGGCCTCTGATTGGCTCTCCAGATGTAAAAGCCCAGCCACCATTGTGATTGGGACAAGGAACCCGTCTTGATGTTAAAGAGACACCTTGATGAAAACTTCCAGCAATGACTGCTTACCCCCATCCCCATGAGGCAGATATAGGACCTCAAAATAGTTCCAGCACCTGTTTTCCATCCTGAAACCAAAATTCAGTCTGGGGAGTCACTGATTACTTGGTGTATAATGTCTCTGAAGTTTTATTTCCTTGCTTTCACTGCACCAAGACCATGATGAAAATTGTACTTATTAACTTACACAAGTTTCTTCCTCGCTTTAAGATAACAGACCTCTACTTGCTTTGTTTCCTCCAATTAGAAAACTTAATTTTCGTGTTGTGAATTCACACTGGAAATATTCTTTCTCATATTCTAGAGTAAATGAGCTCCTGCATGAATACAGCTAGATTTAGAAAATTTATATTTTGGAAGTTGAGAAATAAAGATTTATAAAAATATTGGTCCATAAAGGTGGAGGCCGAGGGCGACATGATTGAGTTCTACAAAACTATGAGAGACATAGAAAGGGTGGCTAGTCAGCCAGGGTGGAAAGGTCAGCTACAGCAGGGCACAGGTTCGAGGTGAGAGGGGGAAAGTTTACGGGAGAAGTGCGGGGAAATGTTTTCACACAAAGGGCAGTGGGTGCCTGGCACACGCTACTAGTGGAGGTGGTGAAAGCAGTTTAAGGTGTACCTTAATATACATATGAATGGGACGCAAACAGAGGGAGAGAAACCATGTGCGGACAATAAGTAGCAGGGCTAAGTAAGGGCTAGGAATCAGTGCAGGCCTGGTGGGCCAAAGGGCCTGTTCTGTGCTGTATTGTATTGTTATATAATTATCTGCAGTAAAGCATCAAATGGTCTGTGCCATTAGTTAGTCTTGCACTTGAAAATTTAGGTTTTCCAATATTTTTCGCACAGTAGTCTGCTGAAACAGCAAGCTGATAATAGTACAACTGGGGAAACCAGACTTCTGGGACCATAATGAACAAGGCAAGCAATTGTGTATTTCTTTAAACAAGAGGATCAAACTATCATGAGTGCAGCAGCGTAAAGACTGAAAAGGAAGTAGAATATTTTTTCTGAGCGAATTCAATATCAAAATGAGGTACAGCAAGGGAAATAAAGAGAGGGAGAATAAGTGGAGTGAGAGAGAAAAATTAAAACAATATCAAAAATAAATTTTTAAAAGATCTTAAGCATCAGTTAAAACTGAATGAATAAGACTTCACATTTGTACTGGCTAATTTTCAGTGTCAGAAACATTTAGTCAGTAATTAAAACATGTCACATCATTAAACCTGTGTTTGGAGGTTAAATCCTTTGACTTTCCTGTGGCAAGTTTAATGTGCATCTGCTACATAAAGACAGAGACTTCAAACCAGTTAATGCAGCTCAATATTGAGGCAAGTAAGATGCTGCTTTTGCAGAGGTAATGGTAAGTATGGTATAACATGGATGGCAATGTTTGGATATGTGAGTTTAAATGCACACGTTTACCTTGTCTGAAATTGCTGGACCACTTGCCTATAAATAACGATGATAACCAGTAGCATCAACATTGTTTTGGCATCAAAATCTGGGCCATTCCATTGAATAGCATTACCCAAACTAAATGTCTAAATGCAGTAGAATTAACACAATGTGGCAATACAAAAATATCTTAGAACATTCCAATTTGCACTCACTGGATGACACCAGTTAACTCGTTTTTGTAGTCATTTAAACATTACATTGAATAGAATGTTCAGATGTATTCAGATTGTGTATCTAAGAGCAGTTATGCCAAATAAACAAATTCAAATTAATATCTGAGGGGTGAATATCAATGGATGTCTCTCCCAATCTGTGATAACTTCAACAAACAACTGCAGAGGATATATAGAACATACAAATTTCCAGCTTTTCCATCAAGTTAAGGCAGAAAACTGGAAAAATCCTGGGGATTTGTACCTTTGGAAAGTAGACCCTTCCAGATGCCTGAAATAAATCAATGAATTTAAAAAAATATTTCTTTGAACCGTTGAGGCAAATGCAAAGCTCCTGAACCTTATACAGTTGAGATCGAGAAAGCTTTTTGCAGTAAAATTACAGAGCCATGAAAAGAAAAACAATTCTCATGAAAAACCCTCTGAAAGGACAGAAAGGACTGGGAACTCAAATAGAAATGTAATTTCAAATTTTATAATGTCAATGAGGAGAGACACTGCACAAATCCTGGTCTGTAATATACACAATTTCCTAACATGAGTGTGTTCCCACTTGTTAAGATTCTTTGTTCAGTTTCCACATTATCCTGAAGCATGTACCAGCAGCATAGGCCATCTCAGACCAACTGCATGTGTTGGCACACTTCTGGGCAACTTAGATTAGATTACTTACTTAGATTACTTACAGTGTGGAAACAGGCCCTTCGGCCCAACAAGTCCACACCGACCCGCCGAAGCGTAACCCACCCATACCCCTACATTTACCCCTTACCTAACACTACGGGCAATTTAGCATGGCCAATTCACCTGACCTGCACATCTTTGGACTGTGGGAGGAAACCGGAGCACCCGGAGGAAACCCACACAGACACGGGGAGAACGTGCAAACTCCACACAGTCAGTCGCCTATGTCTAACCTAATTTGTAAAAGATGGCGTCAGCTAGTCACGGGAAAATAGTGCAATCACTTGTGGAAACCTGTGTTCAAATAGACAATAACTAAGCCACCTTTGATTGGCTACATTGGGCTCGGCACATCGTCTGCATGATTGACAAGGGACTCCCCAAGCAGGTGCTCTACTCCCAGCTCCGAAACAGGAGGCGAGCCCCAGCTGGACAGAGGAAATACTTCAGGGATACTCTCAAGGTCTCACTGGTCAACTGCAGCATTCCCACAGAAACCTGGGAATCACTGGCCCAAGACCATCCAAAGTGGAGGAGGAGCATCTGGGAGGTGTCAAGCATTTGAGACTTGCCATCAGATGAAAGCAGAAGCCAGGCACCAAAAGTGAAAGGAGCGCGCTGACACACCAAAGCCTCACCCACCAAAGCAAATTAAACAATTCTATTAGTTTCATTGTTTATTTTTTATTATTATAGAATCCACCAACAGTCCAATTGTTGTCTTATCTAGTGTCAATTCAATCCATCTTTGGGTCAATCATAGGTGAGTTTTATCATTGTATTCCTATGTCTGACTATCACATAGGTAGTGGGAGTCAATGTCGATAGACATTAAGCATTTCAGACCAAGTCCAACTCACTAAGATATTTATGGTGGACTAATTTTTTCAAGTTGTATTCCCCCAAATGGGCTTACCCAGCTCTCTGAACTCCAGGAGCTTGACTTTGATTATCCTTAGATGCTGGAAATTCCAAATGATGTTAACAATTTCTGTGTACATATCAGGACTGATGAGTTAGGCAGAGAGAGAGAGAGAGAGATAAGGCACAGACAGTTAAGGTGGAGTTGGGTTAGGCAGAGAAAGAGTTAAGGTGGAGAGAGAATTAAGGGATACCAAATGGAGACAGAATAGTGGTAGAGAATTCAGAGACAGAAAAAGCTGATTGGGTGAGAGAGTTAAAATGGAGTGTACAAGTTAAAGAGAAAATTATAGTGTGCACCATCCTGTGTACCCAATCACTTCAGCAGAAATGTACAGAACACAAGATTGAAAATTCTAAATAAAACAAAGCACAGTGGACACTGGAAATCTGAAACAAAACCAGAAATTGCTGGGGAAACTCACCAGGTCCAGCAGCATTTGAAGAGAGTTCTTCAGAATGAATTCAGATGAAGGATGACTGATGCTGCCAGATCTGCTGAGATTTTCCAGCAATTGCTGTTTTTCTACAATTGAACATGATGTTTTGTTTTGGTTTGTTTTGAACATTTAGTAGAGTTTCAGCAATTAACAGTTCTAAGTTAAGACTATAGGAGGAGGAGTAGGCCATTCGGCCCATTGAATCAGTTCGCCCGTACAACTTCACTTTCCTAAGGGCCTATGAGGTGTTTTGATGCAGTTACGAGACATTTTCACACCTGAACCGTGGAGAAATGGTCAGATCGTGAGCTTTAGAAACTCAACCAAAGTATAAATGGCCAAAGCGGATGCTTCAAAATGTATAATAAAATGTACCATGAGTAGAAAGGGGAAACAACAATCAATTTTCATAAGCAAATAATTAAGTTAAAGACAGGTTATAAATGATAACACAATTATAAATACTTCAGGTGAATTAGAGCAGATTATAATGTGACTAACTAAAATACAGCTGGTTGAACCCAGTGAGATTTGCAGGTTAAGTAAGTCTCATAAATGGTTAAACACTGTTTCACGTATAATATATATCAGTATCCAGTTTGCTCTGTTGTCTGGATGCCTAGTGAATAAATCAGATTTGTGCCACCAACATGGGGTTGAATCCCTGTTCTGGCAGAAGGAGACATAGAGACTGCCTCCTTGCTTCAGCTATAGTTGAACTCTCAGTACTTTTCTGTGATTCAGTGAACAGTCATTAGGGACCTGCCTTCAGACAGAAAACTGAATAAGAACTACCAATAGTAGCAAGATGTATCTTTATTGCTACTGTTGTGGGGTAAAAGCTTGAGGGCCCCACAGCAATCTTGCAATGATGCCTCAGAGCTGCACATCTCTGAGCATAAAGAGCACAGTGTGGGCAGAGATGAACACTGCAGAAAAATAAACTTCACCACTCAGCTGGAGTAGAACTTTAGAAGTTCTTAACACCCTTGATATGAATACACAAAGAAGACCTATTTGTCCTTCCTCAATCTAACTAATAGGATCCTGGCCTGGTAAATCTGTGATTACCATGCATAGCGGCATTTCATATTTATATAATTTTGTATTTGTCTGTTTATCTATATGTATAAAGTTTTGAGGACACTGTCACTTTCCAGATGGTGTCCTACAGCATATGCTAGAAACCAATTCTGCCACCAAAATGTGATACTTAAAACCAATCTGTACCCTCAGGATGAATTGTTGTAACTTGCTTGCAAGCTTTAGGAATGGACATTAAAATTATGTTTATGTTTTAGTGTTCAAGGATATTAACATACCTGTTTTTGAATCTTTTCAATATAATTTATTTATTTACAAACTAATTACTACATACGAAAGAAACTGTAAATAGTACTATAAGTTTCCAAAGTTTCAGTTAAAATCAAGTTACTCAAAGGTGAACTAGGCATTAATTAAAATGAATATTTTTGTCAAATTTTATACAGTAAACTGTATCAACCAAGCTGCACCAAGCTATTGCTCTTAAATGAATGAATGTGTTTTAAAGTAAAAAAAATTGCACTTGAATTGCTGATCGATTGTCTTGGCTATGATAGTTATTGCAAAATAAGAATATCTATCTTTCCAAGTCCAAGCCACTAAGTATCTGTCACATGGTTTGTACTGAACAACTAAAAATCGGACAGAACTTGATGCTGTCCCTGAAATTATAATAACAATGACTCTGCTGATACAAGATACAGAATACTTTATTTTTCTTATTGTCTTGGCACTATTACAAATTGTAAGTGGCACTATTGGATTATCCTTCAGGTTTCTCAATTTCCATAACAATGATTTTAATGTTTCAGAAATTTGTCGTTGATTTTGCATTGTCCTAATATGTATGCACCATTCTTTCCCTTATTGTTGACTTGTATTATGCCCAAGAGACAGCCCAATAAACTTTCATGTTTTTTAAAATCATATTATCAAGGAAATATTTATGAACGGCAATGGTTTGGCCAAGAGAATTGTTAAGACAGAATGAATGATTAAATAGATGCTCAGTGGTGACTTTAGAAACAAAACAGTTTCACAACAATTGGATACAGTAAACATCAGACAATTCATAATGAATATAATAAGCCAAGGCTGTATGGGGTTATTTCTGGACTTCCAATCACATTTATTATACATTTGTTCTTCGTGCATAAATAACCAGAAACCATATTAATTTTCAGAATTCAAGTCTGACACAATTAAGATCAGAATTAAAAGGAAAAAAAAAATCAGAATGTTTCAGGTTTATGCTGAATTGTTTGTAAAACAAATGATCTCGAGAAAGGATATCATGATGAACAAAAACTACTTCATACAACATCCTTTCAGTTACATAAAACAAGAAACAGAACTGGAAAAGTCTTGATATATCACTCTCTAATGCCAAGAAAGTAAAAGTAGGGAATCATGTGATATTCAGGGTTCAATTAAAGTTTACACAGATACACAATTCTTTATCCAAAACTCTCAGGGCCAGCTGGTTTTGGATTCTGAATTTTTTGGATTTTGGAATAAGTGACAGTTTCATGGTGAAAAAAAAAGTTACTGAACAGCAAATGCACCTGTGAGTACTAAGAGCGCTGAGACAGATTTGACGTCTGCCAGTTTTGGGCCACGCTGACTCATCTTAGTGATATGGCTTGAATGGGTGTGGAGTTGGGTTAACTGCTTGCACACCAAACAACCTTGTTATAGAGAAAAAAACTTCACGAGAAAACTTTGGATTTCGGAGCTTTTTGGATTTCGGAATTTCGGATAAAGGATTGTCTACCTGTAGTTTATCTGTTACTCAAGTAAAAATGCATCAGTGATAAATTGCAAACTACACTTAACTTCTGAATTGATGATTTAATAAAATATTTCAGAACGCATCACAGCAAAACCTTGAATTTGATATCAAGTTGTAGAAATTGATTGCATAAATTGTCAGTGTACACATTTTGTATAATAACTGTAATCTCCAGGCTGACAATAACTGAGTTTTAATCTGATCAAGTGAATGTGATCTGGAACACAGCAAAGTAAACAGATTGACTGAAATTAGAAAATGCTCTGAAACTAAGAGGAAAATACTGGATATGTTGGAAATCTGAAATTAAAGAAAAAAAACAGAAGATACAGGAAATACTAAGTAAGTCAGGCACAGTCTGCACAGAGTGAAACAAAAGTTGAACATTTCAGCCAAATGTTTTCTCAGTGCAATAAAATTCATTAAGTTAACCAAATGGGGATAAGTTATTTCGGAACACCTGAGGGCTAACATCTTTGAAGGCAAACTGCTGACCAGGCAGATTAAATAGATTAACACATTCAGACTCAACACAATTGTAAATAAATCAATAGAACAATTTGAAGTGAATACAAAGGAGGAAAAAAAGAGGAAGATGCAAGAGATTAGAAGAAATAAAATTATCTTATTAAAGCATTTTAGAATGGATAAGGAGGCAAACAAGGGGATAGGAACAATGAGGATAGGTGGAAACATGAAACATTAAAAAGAAATTCTTCCAGTACATATTATAATAAGAGGGCTATCAGAGAAAAAAAATTTAGGAGACACTAAGAAAGATGAATTACTCGATGCTTCACAACAGAACTCTACTTAAAACTGGCTAATGCAATATCAGTAATACGGAGATCTAAGACAAGATAAAAGGGCACAAAAACCACAAATTGTAATAGATGGATGGTATTAGTTCCAAAAGAGACATATCTAGAAGTGCTCCTATTGAGTACAAGGAAATTTGTGAATGCAAAAGAGTTGCATCAAAAATAGTTTGATAAAATAACAACTTCAAGCATGTGAGAATGTAGCCAGCCATCTGAAAAGCTACCATTCTTACATTTCCATCTAGTGAACAAAGAACATGAAACAATACAACACAGGAACATGCCTTTGGCCCCCCAAGCCTGCGCGACACATTTTGCCCTTCCATACTAAAACTGCCTTCACTGACAGGATCCATATCAATCTATTCCCTTCCTATTCATGCATTTGTCCAGGTGCTTCTCAAATGCATGAATAGGTATCGTGTCTGCTTCCACCACCTCATGTGGCAGCGTGTTCTAAGCACTCACTACCTTTTGTGTGAAAACCTGCCTTGCACATCTCTTTTAAACTTCTCTCCACCATTTAAAACTTACCCCTCACCTTGTACCTTGAACCTGTGTCCCCTAGTAATTTGACCTCTCCACCCTGCGAAAAAACCTTGTATTTTCCACTCTACCCATGCCATTCACAATCTTATAAACTTCTATCAGGTCATCCCTCAACCTTCTGCATTCCAGTGAAATCAAACCCAGTCTACCCACCCTTTCTTCATAGCTAAATTCTCCAGACCAGGCATCTTGGTAAGTCTTTTCTGTACTGTCTCCACGGTATCTGTATCCTTCCAGGTGTGGCCTAACTGAAGTTCTGTATAAATCTTGAAATAACAGGATTGCTTCTCACAAATAAACTTATCTTTATAATAGCTTTGAACCTCTGCTAATTCAGCTAAGAATGCAAAGTTTGCTTTGGATAGATGAGGCAATGATGACTTGCAGCTTTCTCTGTCTTTTGAACAGTTGACTACATTTTCGAAGTTTTTCTAAATTTAAAGTATTTCTAAATTTGCAAATTAAACGTCTTCACAAGAATGCGCCTTGATTTTAAGAATATCACCTCTCCCACACTCTACCCTGAACCTGCACATTTTTCCTAATACTACTGTTTAATACTTTATCTATTCAAGTTCAGGATACTTGATGGACATTTAAATTTATGCAATTAAATTAAGAAATCCTCAGAAACTTGATTTATGGGTTTCAAGTTGAATTTTCTTTTGAATGTTCCTCCTTATCACAAAAGCTAATTTACATGAAGTCCACTTTATAAGATTGCCTAGTAAGCACTTTACTTGACTTATTATCATAATATTCCATAAAACATTGTCAGTTCATATTAAACTTGATTTTTTTTTTCAGAATTTTGACATAGGTTTGGTGCATAACATAATTTGAGATTCTTACTACTATTTCAGGATTCCTTCATTTGCATGAGTACATTGACATGACTCCACCAGAGATTTGATAGTATTAGAGTCTAATGGTGTCAGTATTCACAGGATCTGCAACTTTTCATTTATTAAATCAGCATATTTGTCCCTGCTATCATACAATTTCCTGTGGAAATTTGCCTTGTATGGAATTTGTTTAAAACAAGACCAAGTGTTAAAGCAGGAGTGGGTATTTATTCTTTTTAGTTTCAACTCTTCTATGATTGATGGACATTCCCGAGGCATATGGCACTGTTCAGCAGTGAATATTTGACAACAAAGACCTCAGCAAGTCACAACTGTGTTAGTGTAGACAGCAGTTGCCATCACCACACTCGTGTACTGCAATGAAGCCTGGACTGAGACTCAATGACACATAAGTGGCCTATCAGCACTGCCTCTGCTGCACCTCTGGATTCAAAGGGAGGAATATCAAATAAATTACTAAGAATCAATGCATAGCCTGCTGGAAATCAAGACCCAATGTTTCCACAGTATCACATAAGTAAAAGGTTTCACAAAGCACATAAAGTTAAATATCACACAACACCAGGTTATAGTCCAAATACTTCCAAATAAACTTGTTGGACCATAACCTAGTGTTGTGTGATTTTTAACTTTGTCTACCTCAGTCCAACACTGGCACATCCTCATCAAAGTTCATAAAGTTTCCTAAACTACATGAATTTCAGATAAGATTGATAGAAATCATGGACCAGGTTTCTATGCTAACTAAGGGAATGACTAAGGATATCCTTATTAGCTTTGTGACTTCCACTTAGTACTATGCTTAGGTGCAGCACGTTGTTATGTCTGATCTGATTGCACTGATCACGTACTGAACAAGTATTACTATTTATAATAATTATTTAAATTCTAGCCATAGGTAAACAGTTATAATTATCAGCATATAATGCTACTAATTAAATCCCAATCCCCTCAAAGGACCTCCTTACACACACACACACGGAAAGTAGATTATGGACAGAGAAGAAAATATATGGAAATGCAGTCATCTTTGTTACCAGGTTCTGTCATTGAAATGATCCAATTGACTTTCCTGCTGGCCAATATGTTGCTCTGGTCATTTTTGGATGGTTTCACGAGTTGCTAAGCGACACCAGGTAACCAGTTCCTTTATATAAAAAGGTTTCTGACTTATCAATTAAAAGTCACTTACAACAACTGTTTTAAGAGAGATAAATTGGTTTTCTTTGGCTTTGCAGTGAGTTTTGACTGCAGAGAACAGAAATCTTCTCAGCTGGGGAAGAACTGAACACCTGTCTCCCTACCACTTGTTCCTAGCTCTAGGTTATCTAGTTACCCAAGAAGCAGTCACACTGTTGTTGACAGGCAAAAGAGCTCTGTCATTGATAACTAGTCACTAGTCCATAGCCCAAACAATATCCTTCAGCCAACAAAAGCTGCATCGGTACATGCCCTCAGTCCCAGATCATCTGTAACTAAAACTTCAATGATTCCTTGTTCAAACAGTTACTTACACAATGCTTGCAATAGGTGTCAGGTTACTTGCTTTCAAAGCATAGACAGCCTTTCAAACATTGGTTCTTAAAACAGCTCTTTCTCATTTCATTCCCTCATTCTTAAAAACACAAAATTAAAAAAAAACACCGTCCACATATAGTCTCCTTCATGAACCAGACCTACAAGCATTTTAGAAAAACCCTTGTAAAATCAACTACAATGAATAGGGAGGCACTGTGTCTAAATGGCTGAAGAATACATTCCCTGCCAGGGTACTGATTTCTCAATTTTTCAAACAGCCACATTGAGGGAATTCAAAAAAAGTGTGATAAAGTCAATGTGAAGCTTTCCTTGAAGCATGGCAGCATTGCTGTTAATGACTGGGAGGGGCTGGTTACTAACTGTTACCATGACGATAACCTGTCCATCATGCTTTGAGCCTAAATGCTTCAATGGTGAGGAGGAATAGCATCAGAGAATAAAAGGAAGCAAATCCTGTTCTCTGTAATCTACAAGCTCATGGGAGATTGTCCCCCATGTGGCCAAAGCTCTCTGTAAATAGAGAATAGACCTCTTTATTCTCATGAAGACCCATGGCAAAAATAATTTGATGACAACCTTGAACCAAAGGACATCTGCCATATCCAGGGTCCATATCAGTAAGTCTGCATAAATGCAACAGTATGTCGCATTGGGAATGTTCAGCAATCCCACGGACTCTAATCCAATAGCAGTTGAGAGGAGGACACATCAAGGATGAATCAATTTCACTTCTCTTGGAATTTTACAGTAAGTTAAAGCCTGTCAGAGACTTTTGTGGCACATGCTGACATTTTTATGTTGATCTTGCATACAGATGTGTTTCCTTGAAGAGGTGTCAATAAGGGGCATCCTCAGACATTAAATTTACTTATACTATATAAGCAGTGAATCTCACAAGTGGTGGAACCTCCAACTGTGGCTGCAGCAGGATTTATTACAAAGACCATTTCATCATTCACTTAAGCATAGAGAGTTTGAGTGCTTGAAATCAATCTTGCAGATGCATCACTGCAGTAGAATTATAGAAATATACAGAACCACAAACTAACACTTTGCTCACTCAGCTATTTCAATGGCCACAATAATGTTTCTGCATTGTTCTAAATCAAGTGTATTAAAATGTCTCCACTGTCTTATTTAGGTTATGTTTGAGGTGGTAGCAGATTAGTATCATCGTTTTTTCCAATCACTTGCTGGTGAATTAGCTCAACATTAATTAAAAACTATCTCTCTATCTGATTGGAAATGGATATAGGGAAACCTCTGGAATGCAGGTATTGATCACACAGATTGAAAACTACATCCAGTTGGTCAGTTTTCGCCGAACAACAAGTTAAGAGTTGCCAACTGTACTGACTGATAAAGCAGAAGGGAAACAAATCTCCATTCGACTTTGCTAATATACTGCATAAGGGGCCTGGACTGTATCAAATGAACTTGCAGGAACCTCAAATGTCCAAATACAAGAAAAAACTGACTTTGCAAATAAATGCAGTCCCCAGGTTGAAGATGCATTCCATTCTGCAGTCTGTTCCTAAGTCAGTTTGTACACAAGTCAAAACACAATGCAGGATAATGTAAAGGAATTGTTTGTCAGTACAAGAAATGTTCACGTGTCAGGTCTTTAAAATTACACCCCTGTAACATTCAACCCCACAAACAAGCTTCTGCTTTATCACAGCGTTGAGAACAACTTGTTATGTATGTACTTTTGATATAATACAATTCTCTAAGGTGTTCCATGTGGCATATATAAGATAAAATGTGACACCAGAAAAAGGGGATATTAGAGCATCTGAATATAAGCTTAGTCAAAGAGGTAGATTTTAATAATTGCCATAAAGGAGGAAAGTGAGATGGAGGACTTTAGGGGGAGAATTTCAGAACTTAGGGCCCAGTAAATTGGCAATGGTGGAGCAAATAAATTCAGGGATATTAAATAGGCCGTAACTGGCTGAACACAAACATTTCAGAGGATTATGGACTGGAGGAAATTCCAGAGTGAAGGAAGAGGTCCTATGAAAATTTGTAAACAAAGACAAGAATTTTAAAATTGAACCAGGATCAAATGTAGGTTAGTGTGCACAAAGATGAATTGGTCTTGATGTGAATTAGGAAAATGGCAACAGGGTTTTGGAATTAAAGTTAATAGAGAATGGAAGATGGAAGACCATCTACGGCTGTGTTGATAGTCGGAGACAAAGGCATGGATGAAATCTTCAGCAGTAGATGAGCAGAAACAGAGGCAAAGTCAGGTGACAATATGAAGGTAACAAAACATGGTCAAAGTGGCGTTGTGGAAATTCACTATGAGGCCAAATAGACTAGATGTAAATAGTCTAGGTCACTCTTAAACTGAACTGCCATTGAGAAGGATGGCGTCAGTAGCTAGGGAAGAGAGTTTCTGGAAATGACTGAAGACACTGGCTTTAGACTTCTCAAAACTTAGATGGTGGAAGTGCGCAGTTCTTCCAGCTTTGGATGCCGAGACAAGCAATCTAATAATTTATAGAGTCAGTGGAGGGTGGTGCAAAGTGGTGATATCGAGCTTGATGTTGGCAGCAGGCATGTATCCGGTTTTGGATAATGTTGCTGAGATGAACAAGTAGATGAGAAATAAGAGGCAGTCTAGGATAGATCAAATGGTGGGGGGTGGGACGATTTCTCTGAAGGGGCAATGGAGGAGGAGCAGTCTTTGCAGATGTTTCTTGGGATCCAATTAGATGATAAAAATGAAACTGAGAGTGAGCAGTCTCACCCAGCAGAATGAGTGTAGCGAAGTTATGGGTATGGATGGTATGGTCAGCCATGTTAATGATGCCGAGGGAAGAAGGAGGAGAAGGGATGGTTTACTCGAACTCCATCACATAACTCTTTGTTAACAGTCACTATGTTACTGTTCCAAAGGTGGGAAAAGAATTTGATTCAAATATGGAGGTCTGGGAAGGATGAGCGTGGATGTTGAAGATTAAACATATGCAAAGAGTATGGAGAGAGAGATATTAGAAATGGGACAATAATTTGAGAGGACTGACACATAAATAATGTCTTTTTTGAAGAGAGAAGTACAGAAATTTGTTAAATTTCCAAATATTCCAAATGAAATTAATAAAATACTAAGATTAAGCTGAGAGTAGAAAAATAATATAACATCAGAAACTTCATTTTTGTTAAGTATCCTTTTACAATGCTTCGAAACTAAACAAAACTTGGATTTTACTTTTTACAAATTGGTACAATTCCTGTAGGTGGCGGTGTTGAACTGTAATATGTGGTTGTTATCTGCAGTGCCACCAGCAGGAATTGTGCAGCACTGCATTGCTCATTGAAACTTTTCTCATGATTCCTGTGAAGTACTGTAAAAGAAATAAAGTTGCAATGCATACATAAATTTGGGGTCTACCGTACCTCTTTGATTTTAAATGTTATCCAAGATCTGCAATGGAACAAATTGGAGAGTGATTTCAAATGAAAATTAAGGGGAATACACTGAGAGCCTAGAGAGCTGGGCCAACACACTGCGAAAGCACTTAGTGTGCCTTAAGAGATGGCAAGAGGACAGCTGAACAGAGTACCAGAGCACAAGGAAGCACAGAGCTGGCCAGAACTAGACAGGAGTTAATCATAGAAAATCAAAATAGGGGAATGTCTGTAGTTTAATATCTAACTCAGTACCCGCCTCTGCTTTCTCCCCGTACTCTTTGATCCCTTTAATCCTCAGAATCATATCAATATCCTTCTTGAAAAAATTCAATTATTTAGCCTTAAGTGCTTTCCACGGCAGAGAATTCCACAGGATCACCATTCCCTGGGTGGAGAAATCTTTCCTTCTTCTGGTTACCAGAGACTGGGCATGGGGGATGCCCAGGACTGGCAATCATAGTACCAACCTGTGTTAAGAGTTTTGATTCAGGCATTGCTGTTGGTGAGACAGAGATGATAATGCCTGTAGGAACCTCTCCACACCACCCTCCCCCCCCACCGACCCCCCTCAACCCAATGTCTCACTTTGGTTCCCAATCTGAAAACCTGATTGGTTAGCTGTTTGTTTGGTTCCTGCTCCTGACCCCAACCATTCAAGGTCCCGACCCTACTGTGTGCTGATTGATCAGAAGCAGAGAGCTAACTGGCCTTTGTGAATGACACTCTGCAGAGTTGATGAGTTTAAATCTGAAAGATGTTAAGAAACTAGCTCCATACAGTTAGCTGCTTGTGCAGATTGAGAGAGATACAGATGGTCTCCAATTTATGAACATCTGACTTACAATCACAATCCCATACAAGGGTATAATTACAGACATCTATACATGAACATTTCCTTTACATACAAATGGCTGCTTTATATTGTCCTGTATTGTGTTCTGAATCATATATAATTCTATTTGTGAAATGATCCAGGAACAGAACCTGTTTGCAACTTGGAGACTGCCTGTATCGTTCATCCTGCAATCAATGATCTGTAAACTTCTGGTCATGCAGCCTCTGGGCATGGTAAGTAACTTACTTTTGTTTTTGTTACAGGAATTTGTAGATGACCATAATTAGAGATTATTGAGTAGTTGATTTAGAAGATAGGTTTGCAACTGCTTTATTGATTTAGTTAAGCTCAATTGAAATTGTTCACAATTTTATTGGAACATGTTTCTTGCTTTGTTGGACAAACACAGTAGAAATTTGTTTAATTCTTTCCTTCTCCCAACCTATTGGGATGTTTCACCCACCATCTCTACAGAGTCTTAGTGCAGAGAATGTAACAAGAGAGGTATTAAAGAGAAACAGTTGTCCATTAAATATAAGATCTTAAGAAGAAACAATATTTTTGGGAAATTAATTGGGTTGCTTGCAAATTAAACAAAGACATTTTTGTATGATTTATGTCATGCTGAATTTAAGTGTGCTTTCCTAATAAAAGTGTGAAACGTACAGCAAGGGTCAGTGTTGCTTTCAGTTTCTCAGTTGGACTTTCAGGGATTCTAAGCAGCTTGATACTCACAGCTTTATTTTATTATGAGTGAGTTTGTGAATTCCCTTTTACTAACACTTTGTTCAACCAGAGCTTTTTTTTAAAAAATGACAACTGCATTTGACTGGGTTAAACCAATCCATGTCGATCCCTTCCAACTGATTATATCTGACTGGTCACAACCAGTGTCAGTTATTTTCAATGAGCAAAAGCCATAACTGCTCATCAGGTTCAACTATCACAAATTGGTCTCACATACTAGTTAGCAACCATTGCAAGCATTCCGCTTCAGTCATTTCTTTCCTTCTGAGTGGTGTTAATCTAAATAATTTCAGTGTGCAGGCCATAGCAAAACAAACTGCTGTCTACTCAGGGCGCTCAGCATAGTTGGACTTACACACAACTACACCAGAGCTCTTCATGTCAGCCTGGCTCTCCTAAATGGTACAACACTCATGCAACATGCCCTGCTGTATCTGTCTATGGAGATCTGCCCTGAAGAAAAAACACAGAAAATGGTGCTCTCTGGGCCAGCCAGTGGGTACCCCAATTTTCTGATGTGATGCTGGAGAATTGATGATTGAAATTAAAGGGAAGATTGATTAGATTAGATTACTTACAGTGTGGAAACAGGCCCTTCGGCCCAACAAGTCCACACTGACCCACCACCCACCCCCCTAACACTACGGGCAATTTAGCATGGCCAATTCATCTAACCTGCACATTATTGGATTGTGGGAGGACTGTGCAAACTCCACAAAGAAAGTCGCCTGAGGTGGGAATTGAACCCGGATCTCTGATGCTGTGAGGCAGCAGTGCTAACCGCTATGCCACTGTGCCGCCCATCATGGTCATGGTCCTGCAGAGGGTGAGGAGGTCCTGAAGACTTAGCCTAAGAAAGATGATGGAGCAGGTGGGGAAACTCTGACAATTTCTGGATTCTGACCCCAGTACGTGAGGGAAGACTGGAAAAAGTTCAATGACTGGAGGTCAAGGTTAGTGAATACATCTTCAAACAGCATCTTGCACCAACCTTGCATTTTTCATTGCACAGTGATCCAATCATTCACCCAGCAGCGTTCAGGGCTCATACCCAATATTCTGACATTCCATTTCACCCTCCCATGCTTGCCAATGTTTGTGCCAGGAAATCTATAACTTTGAGCCAGGTCAGTGTTCTAGACTGGTGTCATCAACCCTTCATTTTGCCCATTTCCAGAACATGACCTGCCATTTTGAACTCCACAGGACCGATTACCACCTTCTCATAATTATTCTCAACAAATGTGCTCAGTTACTCAAAAGAACATATTTAAAGGATGCATAATCAATTTCAAGGGTAAAAATCTCATAACACCAGGTTATAGTCCAATAAGTTTATTTGGAAGCACTAGCTTTCGGAGCACTGCTCCTTCGTCAGATAACTAGCAGGGCAGGATCATAGGATACAGAATTTATAATAAAAGATAAAAGTGTCAAATAACTGATGCAATGTTTTGAACAAACCTAGATTGCTGTTAAGTCTTTAATCAATTAGAATGGGTTGCCGGTTTCAATTGATTAATATACAAATCCCAGAACTTCTTTCAGGTCACAGTCCCAAGATAACTTAAGGTTTTATTTTTAAAAAGTTGCCATCTCAGCTCAGACAATGCATTAAGTGTGTGAGGTTAGACTCTGTCTGTATCCCAAACTTGAGTCAGACTGGTTCTATTTCCAAAGTTAGAAGTTATAAAGTGTCACATGGATTGACTCCCTACAAACTGTGCTTTTTGAACAAAATAGAATGTATCTGCAAATATGAATCTGCAAATGCAAATTCACACCATGGATATGTGTGCGCGCGTGTGCGTGTGTGTGCTTGTGTGAGAGAGAGAGAGAGAGAGACAGACCGTCACTTTGGGATACGCAACAATACAGAGTCGCTGAATAGAGGCTGATAGCCACGTTTGGTATCCATGAGGATGGCCTCAACCGGAATCTTGGGTTCATGTCACAGTACAGATGACCTCACTACACTATACACACACAAACACACATTCACACACATTCTTACACATAATCACACTCACACAGACCTCTCTCATACACATGCTCTCTCTCAGACACACGCATACACACTCAGTGTCACAGGCAAATACTCTGTCACACTCACGCACACACTCTATCAGAAATGCGCACATGCACACTGTCTCCCTCTCTCCCACACACGCATACACAGTCAGACTCGATCTCTATCTCTCATACACACACAAGTCTATGTGGTGAATTTGAATTTGCAGCTGAAAAATGTGTTGCTGGAAAAGCGCAGCAGGTCAGGCAGCATCCAAGGAGCAGGAGAATTGACATTAAGAAGGGCTAATGCCCGAAACGTCGATTCTCCTGCTCCTTGGATGCTGCGCTTTTCCAGAAACACATTTTCAGCTCTGATCTCCGGCATCTGCAGTCCTCACTTTCTCCATATTTGAATTTGCAGAATTGTATTTATATTTGCAGATACATTCTATTTTGTGAGTGGAGTTTCAGAGAAATGTTGCTGGGTCTTGTTAAGCAATTCAGAGATTTCTCAGGAAAAAAACAGTTTCAGCATTGGGGCGTATAATAATGCCCCATCAGTCAGGACATCCTGTGCAGTCAGAAGTGGTTTGGAGTGCCTGGCTGCTATTATCTTTTAAGTTCCAGTCTCAGCTTCATGACTAAAATCTCCAGTCCCAAGTGAAATACAATTACCTGTTATTTCTCATAAAACTCTTGTAATTCTAATTCATTACCAGCCATTTCACATTGAATGCCAAAATTATTATAAACCTGTTTAGTCCCATCAAACAATAAGAGTTGTGATAAGGCAGAATTTAATCTTGATGAAGATATCTGGTGGGGCTTCACAACAGTGTTGCCATGTTATCTGGTGTATAAATATCCTAGCCTCACTGAAAAGTCTATGTAAATAAACACATGCCAACAAAAAGCATAAGAATCAGAGATTTTCTCCAGTGCCAGAAAATGAGGAGGTTGCAGAGATGAAGAAGAGTTATCAAGCAGCTTGTTTGATAAATTAAGCTTGCTTAATCATCATCAACTATTTTCAATAAATTACACAGAAGAAACATAACAAACACATGGATACAAATTGCATTTTGTTGTGCCAATTATCATGAAATAGGCTGAACAAGGCCTAATGACTGAAGCCTAACTTCATAAACCTCCCTTTGATTCTCTGTATTGACTCAATAGCAAAATAATTCTCAAAAGCTCCCAAGCTTTTACTCAACATGGAATCTCTCTACTCAAGTTGTACACATTTACAAATTGATTTTTCCTCATAATGCAACCGGAATTTTGAATACTTTTGAAGATTTCTTTAATTAATTTCAGCTCAAATAGTGAACAAATTTCTATTGTCTCAAAATTCTCAACTCTGCCTTTGATGTGTTTTGCCCGAGTGATGAGAATCTGTCAGAGATTGGGTGAATGATCCTGAAGTTTGCAACTTTTGTTACCATTCTGTGCAACCTACTAATGCTGGGCATCAGGCAAGGTAAACTAATGGGCTTTGACCTTGTAGCCCCACTTGAATTCTGAAATTTCCAAGCTATGTTGCTGCTGAGGAAGTCTTATGAGAAATCTGCTAAGGCAATCGTAGCTATCACTCCAGAATAATTTAAATATACTGCATTTTGATAAAGGCTGTTATGCACATCTACTTTGTCCACAATGTTGCAGTTGGATACGTGAAACATTTCCATCATCTCTAATATCAGGGAAACCTCACTTGTAAGCAAGACTGCTGACCCCTAATTATTTGACTTTGAAATCCTGGCACTTAAGATTGGGCCATATGAGCTGAATACACTCTTTAGGGAGGCCCATGTTATTCATCTCCTTTCTCCCCCAGCTCCTTCTTTTCAATGGCATTTGTTAAGTCACTATGTGATGTCCCCTCTGTTGTTCTAACTACATCATCTCAGAGGTGCATTTGAGTCGGTACTCCAGAAAGCAAAGTGCCATAGGTATGGTTTCAGCTCTGACGGTCCAGCTAACTCTGAAATCAGCTGTGTTCTAACTGTAGCATACATATGGGGGGAGGCTAAACTAGGGAAACACCTTTAGGTGGAGGGAAGATTGACTGTGAAATATAAATAACAAAGCAATGAGTGGGAACCTTGTTATTAATGCCAATTTCAAACTATACAACATCTCATTAAACAGTAGACAATCCCATCCATTACCACCCTCTTCCTGCCAGCTCCCTCAATTTCTTCATCCCTGACAGCTGAGAAATTGAAGGACTTCCTGCTCTCACACATTGTAATGTTGATTGCAGCTCTCCATGAGGCTTCTTTGCTGTTAGTTACAAGTGAGCTTATCTTTTCAAAGACAATTGAAATCCAACTTCACTGATAAAATCTTTATATCACACGCATGTCTGCAGATCCACCATGCTTTCAAAATCAAAATCTCCCTGTTCAGTTCAAGAATGCCAACCGTGCTCTCCAGTACTAGGATGTGGGAGAGCTGAATAGTGGAGGAAGACAGTGCTGTGAATGGGCAGTGTAGGAGTAGCACTCTAATACTCATCTCGAACTTATACTGTGAGCATGGAGGAGGTTTAGTGGTTCACCAATTCTCTCACATTCTTTACAGCTGAGCATGAATACCTGTCATGCCATTTATCTTCATAAACCTGCCGAGTCAGTGAATGTTTGCAAGCACAATGCACTGGATGTTAGAAAGGGCACTAAGTAGCTCAGCCACCTCCCTGTCTACTGCTTTCCCTAAAACTCTTCCAGGTATTCTAGCCATATGTGCTGGACAGCCATTCTTTCATCTCTTACCTCTATCCAAGCATTTCTAAAATCTTGGGGATTTTCTTCCAGTAGCTTTCTTTTGCCATTCTCTCCACCCCACTTCAATTTCAAAGGCTACTGGCCTTTTAAAACAGTGCTGCCCTTTCTGTTGCAGCAAGCTACTTAGCAGATGGAATAGCAATGAAAACCCTTCCTGCTTACCAAATAAAGGTGCCTCAGAAAATACTGATCTTCTCTTAAAATGACATGTGGGCACACAAATGTCTGGCACTACTCGACAAAAGTGGTGGCAGCATAAAACCTGTGCCATATTTCCAGAGACAGCAGGTAATTCAGTGCAAAAACTCTGTTCAGCATCTGGAATGCCATGTTTCATCAACATCTGGAATGTTACATTGTAACAGTCAGAATTGTGAAGTAAGTGCATGAGTGTAATCTAGAGAATAATGTCATTTAGTTTAAAATTTTGAGTTTGGACAAATGGCAAGTTTTGGTTTGTTTCTCTTGTTTGCGTTTGTTTAAGATTGGTTTGTTTGAGTTAGAATGAACTTGTTAGCATTTCTGAAGTCATGTTTAATTTTTAAACTAGTATGAGAGAGAGTTCCTGGAGTGATAACTTGAATTTGCCTGCATTGTGAGAGTTTTATATTTGGATAGAGCAAACATTGAAAAGTATTAGCTTGCTTTCATTTTAGAAAAACAAGAAATTCTTATATTTTGCTTAGGAGAAAACACATAGCTTATAAAGCTTTTGGTTTCAGTTTGCAGAAGTCCTCATTGAAGTTAGATGTAAGCAACAGTTTCCATTGGAGGAATGCATTAATTTAGAACAATTAAGAGATGGGTTACCTCCATGTAGAGGTTTTTGTTTGAAAGTTCCAGACCAGAAGTGTTTGGTTAGAACTCTGACAAGACTATTTGAAGCTAGAAAGCCTAGGTATGATTGCAAGAATGATTAAGGAAGAGGCTGTCAAATTCTTCAGACTGCAAATTGAAGGAAACAGTTAAGTAAAATCAATAAATGCTTTAGAAAAGGGTATTTTTCTGCTATTTGAGCCTTGTAAACTGCGATTGTATTTTACCATGTGTTTCATAATCTTTCAACCTGTGTTATATGTAAATAGTCTTTTTTATTCTATTTTATCTGCATAAAAGAACTTCTATTTCAATGTTTAAACTAAATCTGCAGTTTTACATGCTTGTGCTTCAGTGAAAGACCACCTCATTAAACTAAACAAGATATGATCCACCAAGCCAGATTTAAGTTTGGAATCTAATTTATCCAGTGATGACATTAGCTCAGATCATAACAGGGTCATACACAGTAGAAGAATACATTATTCAATAATATCCTAAATAGTGTAATGTTTGAAAATTAAATTAGAATTAGACATAGTAGAATAAGACTGATTCAAGTTCAACACATCCCAATGATGTATTACCCCATTGACTTTTCTGCAATCTATATCTCACTTCTGAATTAGTGTCATGGGCAACCCTATTGCCTTAATTTTAATGAGTCATGTATGAAGCTTGACTGTGAGTTTTAATCTATTTTTATTTAAATTCACTCATGGGATGTGGGTGACACGAGTTGAGGCAGCATTCATTGCCCATCCCTGGTTTCCCATAAAAAGATGGTGCTGACTTGCCTTCCAGAATCACTGTTATCCACATTGCCATTAAGGAGGCATTCCTAGATTTTGACCCAGCAACCCTGAAGAAACAGCGATACATTTACAATTCAGGCTTTGAAGGGAACTTGCAGGTGGTAGTGTTGCCATGTATCTACTGCAGTTGTGCTTCGACTTGGCAAAGGTTATGGTTTTGGAAGATGCTCTCTTGGGAGCCTTTGTGAGTTTCTGCAGTTAATCCGAGATTGCACCATCAGTCAATGATACCATCCTTGACAGAGTCTCCTCAGCCAAATCAGACTTGAAATTTTATTGCCTCTCTAACTCAGATATTAATTAGACAAATCAAGGAAGCCTAGAAAGAACAACAGCAAAACAAAAATCCATGTATCTCCTTTATTTCTACAATTTTCTATTTTCCTTCATATCTAGCTGGGTCTAAAGCACAAGCAGGCTCTGTCCAATCCTCATGAGATCTTATATTACACCCATGTATGCTTTCTGTCGAGGTTTACTTTATTGGGGATAGGCAGGAGTGAACCTGATTGATTATTTTTCCTACCAAACAGCTGGATTCCCCAGAAAGTGAAAATGTTGTAACTTCAGCATTTTAAGAGGAGACTCATATCTTTTGCACTGCACAATATGATCTTGAAGCATTTGTCAAGTTAATTTCCTATTCGGATAAAATCAAATTGCCTTTCTGGTCCAATTTAAACTGAAGGTGGATTCTAATTTGACTGTGGACTTCCTTCCTGTTCAAATCCCTTGTAATCTTTATATTTGAATAAGAAATAAAAACAAATAGGTTTTTCATCCCACTCATATCTTCTTTATATAAACCAAAACTGCAAAGAAACCACAACACTATCCAATTATAGCATATGGCATGTTTTTTTTTATACAATCTCTCTCTATCACAGGCAGAAGGCAGACAGCAAATTACTTTCTTAAACTGCTAAATGCAGTTAAACCTCATTAATCACCTATTATAATGCTTAACTTGATGTCAAACTTGAAATGGAAAACAACTACTGATAAACTGCTTGCAAAGAAGGGTGAAACAGAAATATTTCAAATAAAGAAGTAGTTTCTGAAAATGAAGTTAATCCTGAAGAGTATTTGGGAGCAAAACTGAACAGAGTGTTCTGGTTCTTAGGACGAAGGTCATGCCTGTAGAATACTTCCAGCAATTGATGGCAACATATAAACCTAAAGCTGTCTGAACACCTAGAAGTTTTAAGTGGTACTTAGTGCAGTACATAAAGTTGGCAAATATTTGGTTCAATCTCTGGCCTGTGTTGAGTTTGCTGGACAGATATAGTGGTGTCATATGTGTCCTCAGTCTGCTGATTGTAGGGCAATATCAGCTCATAATGTTATCATGTGACTCAGCGAAGAAATTCCAGAACAGATATCAGTTGAGGACACACTGAACTTATCTAAAATGTGTTCAATTTGCATCCAGGAATGAGTTGTCCAGACTTAAATATGAAAAGTATGCACTTGATCAAGGTATGGGAAGCTGTCTGGCATCAACAGAATCAGACAGCCCAAGTCAATAACAATAACGTGTGTTTATCGAGTGCCTTAATTGTCCCAAGTGTTCCAGTGGCTTCATACGCAATATGGAGTTGGACTTGAATTTGAAGTATTGTGAGTGACCTGAAACTTTTTAAAACCAAGTCAATGAAAGGATACTGGAATGTTATAAAACAAAACAATTCTTCAAAGTCACATGTCTTTGGATAACTGCTTGTTTACCACAAATCCGTGTCTAAATTTAATACAATGTGATAATTGCAAAAGGAAAATAAAAGAAAAACACTGGGTTTTTTGTACATTATTAAATCAAAACTGATTTGACTATTGCTAAGATTTTTCTGGAAGTGGAAGATTCATCCTTGAATGGTTTGTTTAAAAAAAGGCTAAATTTTTAGAATCGGGGAATATGTTGAACGTGGAATTAAAGGCTAAGTCCAGTGTTTGAAGGCGTATTTGAAGTGACTGCACACTATTTGAAAGTGGAAGAAGCATGAAACAAACTGGACAGTAATTCAGCTATGTTAGTGAGAATTCATAACCTGGACAATCAGAATTGATTGAGAGAGAGTAATTTTGCAGTGCTAGTTCCCTTCTGCCCCGCTGCTTGCTGATATTGCCTTCTAGCACTCAAGATGAAAGACAGTCTTTAAATTAACAAAAAGTTAATTCTTTGACTGTGACATTCATAGCACAGTAGAACTTGAACACGGGATGGCACCCACAAGAACGTTCCTTGTCATTAACGCACTCCAGTACAGTTGAAGCTGCCTTCTTAACCCCTGATTTTGTGTTTTCTTCAAAGGGAAAATCTCAAAATGTCTGCAACTTGGGAGCAAGAGGTTGCCAGCCCCTCTTTATCTTTGTAGTCTGAAGAGATCACAGTCCTGCCTGTTAGGTTTCTTTGGCACCTTTAGGTGTTACATTCCATCAGTCAGACAAAGAATTGCTGCCAGCCAGTCACTGCTTTATTTTGTCTCTGTAGTAATCTTCCATTTAAAAAAAAAATTGGAAGTAAGGGCTAAAAACACTTGTAATATTTTGAGTTTCTGACCCCTCTTTGGTATAATACATTGCATCAGAGACACACTGGTTGCTAATATTGAAATGAACAGTATTCATGGGGACCTGTGGTCCATAGGTCCACCTGTGTACCTCTGTAGTGTATACACTTGGAGTGTGATCAAGTGTCTTGAGGAACAACTGTAGATTCTGTCCATAATTTACGTGGGGATAGAGTTGATTTACACCTTGGGAACAATTTGACTGGAGTGAAAGTAGTGCCTTCAGTAGCCACAGAAAGGCTAAGTGGTGTCAAATGAAATAGAGTAGTTACGGGCAATAGTTCTACAATTTTTTCCTTCATACGTAGCGTTGCGAGCAATAGCTAAACAAATCAATTGCCAGGCCATCAAATTGGCAGACAGAGCGATAATTGGTTATCTGAAACTTTCTTTGGAAATTTGATTAATCTGAAGGAAATGTTCACTTAGCCTTGTTTAATTGAGCCTTAGCAAGAGACAAATGGACTAATCCAGTTGACTCAAATGGATGTTGAAGCCAACAGAGTCTCAGAATGCTCCTATATTAAAATTGAGATTCTGACGAGGATCTAGAGACTTTCCTACAGTGCTACCCAGGGGAGGTAATGGAATTATCACTACACTGTTAATCCAGAGACCCACATAATGTTGCAGGGACCCAGGTTTGAATCGTGCCATGACAGATGGTGTAATTTGAATTAAATAAAATCTGGAATTAAGAGTCTAATGATGACCCTGAATGTATTGTTGACTGTTAGAGAAAACCACGTGGTTCACATGGAGACCAGATGACAGATCCTTACCTCATCTGGTCTCCATGTGACTCCAGATCCACAGCAATGCGGTTGACTATTAACTATCCACTGGGCAATTAAGGATGGGGAATAAATGCTGGCCTGGCCAGCGATGCCCTTATCCTGTGAATGAATAAAACAAATCAAAGCCTGGATGGTAGTTCACCAGACTGTGGTACCACTGTAAAGAGTTATTGAGGCTAGCCCTTGAAATTCCTATGTCAGAATCCAGAAAACATGACCGTGAATATGTCATCAGTTTTTACAGCTTGGTGATATGTACCATAAATGACAGATAGCGGGAAACCACAATATTTAATCAAACCAACACTGAATTCCCGCATCAGATTTTTCACAGGGTATGGAATAGAGCCCTTTACTAAGCATGAAAGCAGGTTACCAGGTTATTATGGATTTGGCTCCTCAATTCTCAGAGGCCAAACCCTTGAGAACAATTATCGATACGATAGTAGTCGGCAGGTTAACTAGTTCATTGCTGACTTGAATACCGATGGAGAATCAGTATGATTCCTCGAATCCTGTTGCAGCTTGAATCCTGATTCTCCTCCTGAACATGTCCAGAAGAAATCGCCATGTGGTGTTCCTGAGAAAGATGCACCGGGAATGATACTGGAAAAGTCTGGTCTAGTTTGCTAACATCCATTTGTGTTCACCTGATTGTCTACCATCTGAAGATCTCAATTCGTATTCTTTTAGCTTACAAGAACTCAGACTTATTGGCCAGAAATGATTTCTTCCCAAATTGAATATCTGGAGAGTGTTTTTTTTCCCCTTTGGCTGGTATGTAAATGTTTGTTGGTTTATGTGTATATTTTAGGTTATTTTGAGGGATAAATTTATTTTTTTCATTACTTATGTTTTTATACTGCAAATTAAGTTTGTTAACCAGTTCTGCATCATTATTGAATAATTTGAGTTTATAATGAATCAATACTTTTATGTTTAGTAAAGAAAACCTTGATAGGCCTTTCATTATTTGAGCTTGAATACAGAGAAAGCATATGATTGGACATATTGGAAACCAGGTACAGGGTGTAAATCAATTACCAGTAAATGTTTGATGTGATGCACAGAATATGGGACTTGAGAAAAATTGTACTCTCCTCCTGTTATGGTTAAAACACTGGCACATTACAGGAACATTTTTAACAAAAGAAAATACACCACCAAGATATGAGAACAAGTGATCAAAAGCTTGGCCCACAAAGGCAATCTTTAAGTACCAATTTAAAGAGAGAGAGAGAAAAGAAAGAGAGGTTGAACAGTTTAGGGAGACAGTTCTGGAGTTTAGAATCTAAAGCAACTGAAAATCATGTGTGCAAAAAGACCAGAATTATAGGAGTGCACACATCTGAGTGTTGGAAGGGAAGAGAAAACCAAAAATGTTCATGTCATAGAAAATTGACAAAAAATTGACAAAGTATATAATGCTGGAAAAACATGAATGATGTTCCAAACAATTTTAAAAAGCAAAAGAGACAATTTCTGCTAAAATGTAAATCTTATTAAACTGATAACCAGGAGCATCAAGTTAGGATTTAAAAATGCCCAGCACAGTGACAATGCGGCCCAGACTTTCTGATAAGTAGTACTTTAATGCTGTCAGTAACATTTATTTATTTTAAACAGGTTTCCATGGATATAATACATTTTGTGGCTATTTTATTTCAGCATTGCCAAACATGAGAAAAGTTCAGAGATGACACTAGGTGGCAGTATATGAGCCAAGTTAAAAATCACACAACCCCGGGTTATAGTCCAACAGGTTTGATTGGAAGCACACTAGCTTTCGGAGCGACGCTCCTTCATTAGGTGATTGAGACAATCACCTGATGAAGGAGCGTCGCTCCGAAAGCTAGTGTGCTTCCAATTAAACCTGTTGGACTATAACCTGGTGTTGTGTGATTTTTAACTTTGTACACCCCAGTCCAACACCGGCATCTCCAAATCAGTATATGAGCCAGACAGTGACAACTTTATAATCGCCAAACAAGCTAAAAAATTCAAGTAAATTGTTTTTACAAATTTTAAAACACAGGAATTGTACTGGAGAACCTGAAGATGGCAAAAACTATTCCAATAACTGAGAAAAGTCAAATTTGAACATAATAAAATTAAGTACAAAAGATCAGACTGTTCTCTTTCTCCATAGAGTCCTTCAAACTCTTCCCTCATCTGAAAGTTAGCTAACAACTGCAGTTGTGAATGTTATGCATCACTAACTTACTGGAGTTCAGTGGATAAGGTAACCAGATGATTGTGCAATATAGATAATATATTTCAGAAAGCTACTGATAAAGGTCTGCATTTGAGACTTTCTTTTAGGCTGGTTAATTTACAAAATTGATGGCAAATAATGAAAATGGATGGAAAACTCATTTGGTTTTATAGTGTGGAAGGTGTTGCTAAATGGATTGGAGAAAGTAATCAAAAGCCATTTGCACTTAGATGTTCTGAATCCTTTGCTGTTACCATAAGTGTTATTGACTAATGTGACGATGCTGTCACTTTTAAAAGGTTATTTTGTCTTTGTTTTTTTTAAAAGAGAGGTTGCAATGGCAGAGGTGTCAAAGAGTCGAGGGAATAACAGTTTAGCAAGGGGAATGGCCAGTTCTCCCAGTTCAGATTTTTTTTTAGCTGTAGCAGTTCACAAGATGTTTTGAGTACTACAAGTGTGGCAAGCTTCAGTAGAGGATTCCTAACTCACTTTCTCTGAAATCTCTCTCTGGATGTTGTTCCCTCCTGCCTGTAAGAATCTGTGTTTGAATTTACCTTTTTGCTAAGAGGTGTGTGTATGGTATGTTACTAGATTGGAACAGTTAATTATTATTGTGTCGGGGTTCGTTAAGTTTTCCAATAGTTACGTCCAAATTCCGCTTCCTTTGTTTGCGTTTTAACTGTAGTGTTTAAATAAATTGTGTTTTGCTCGATGTTGAATGGTTTGACCAGTCACATTGCATCTGGAACATGCACTTCACATCTATCTTTAAAATAAGAAAAAGTTAGTTAAGAAAAAGTATTCTTAAAATACTTTGAGGGGGTGGTCTGGCCTGGTTCATAACACTAAATTATTTGGAATTCAGTTATACCAATGAATTATAAGGTTAACAAACAGATAAGGGATAAGCCACATTCTACCTGATTTAAATTAAAGAATTATAAAGTAGATGGACTCATGAGTGGCTAGATTTAAATGAAAGTCAATGAATATTAATGCATTTGAAGGAAAACCAGTAAATTAAAACTTTTTTTAATTCTTTCATGGGATATGGCAATCACTTGCTGGGCCAGCATTTATTGCTTAAACCTAATTTTTGTTGAACTGAGCAGTTTGCTGAGGACCATTTCAGAGGGTGGTTAAGAGTCAACCACTTTGCATCAGCTCTGGACTTGATGTGGGCCAGACCAGGAATGGATGGCAGATTTTGTTTCCTTAAGGACATCAGCGAACCAGATGGGTTTTTATGATGATTAACGATGTTTACAAGGTTGCTATCAGAATGGGTTTAAATTCCAAATTTTTAAAAAAATTGATTTCAAATTTCACCATCTGCCTTGGGTTATCTTGAGAATTCAGTCCCTTATTTCTGGCAGGCATCAGCAGAGATTTGGATAACTGTAAGTCGGTGCCAGGGCTGAGATGCACATCTGCAGCTCAAGGTAAGCAATCCCTGAGAGGGCTCATTATCCATAAAGGAAATACCTCCTCAGCTCTCTGATATTGAAATGCTAACTTTTGTCCAGACAATTCCTAAACCTTCTTCATGTCAAGGATATGACATTGTGCTCTTCCAACATTGCTGTCAGCAAGCCAACTGAATGACTTTCCTGCCCCCTAGGAGGTATAGTTAGGCCATCACAATCATTCAAGTGGCCATGCTGTACAGCTTGGTACAAGTTCTACAGTCCATGTCTTCAGCACCACTATCTTTTCACCTGGTTCTTTCAAATTCCTGTCCTTTTTTTCAAATTCCTAACTCAGTCCTTTCCTCCAGCCCTCAAAAACGTAAGATTGAGCTCAGCATTGAGACACACCCCTGCACCCCTCACCCCTGTCCTACAAATCGAGAGCAGTTGGGAGGCATTTCAATTTGATATTCGAGCTATGTCCACTTGTATGCTAAACATTCCACGTACTGAACAAAAGACAAATGAAGAGGTACTTGAAATTGCAATAGCAAAAAGAACTGTATAGAAAGAAAAGAGTATTTTGGCCATTTGTTCAGAGCTGAAAATCAACAGAAATGTCTTCCAGAGGGGAAAGTGGAGGGCAACAGAAAGAGGAATTGACCTAAATCCAGTTGAATAACGAATGCCATGGATCGGTAACAGACAAGTTACAGTGAATGGGAGAGGATGTCTCAAGACAGTTGAAGATAACATAAAGTGACAGAAGATGTCCTCTCTGGAGTAGCTACAAGCAGGAAAAGCTGATTATGATCTCTTGAACTTTCTTGGTGACGCTAAATTCTTAAGCAACAGGTTTTGCACCTCAAGGCATCGTCGATGAAATGTTCACAGAACTGTGTGAGGTTCTCACTCCACACCTTCATTGGATTTGCTGCAAAAAACACAATATTCCTCTCCTGCTACCTTTTTGCGATGATGGTCCTGTGCCTGAGCTAGGCATTGGGAGGTCATCTGTAAACCTTGCCAGGAGAGGGAAGCTGGTCAGAGTTCAACAATAATCTTACTGTGTTTTTCTGAATTCAACAGTTAAGGCCTCTTCCTCCAGAAATTAGACCATTTGGATAAAGGGCATTTAAATGGTCATTGGATAGTCATATGGATGTAAATGGAATTGTGTGTGTTAGATGGGCTTCAGATTTGTTTCACAGGTTGGCGCAACATCGAAGGCTGAAGGGTCTGTACTGAGCTGTAATGTTCTATGTTCTACATAAAGTCCGTGGTAGCTTGTACAAATATACGAGAGGAAAAGGCCCAGATGTATTGTGTCATCACCTCATTTTATCTTTTTTAGAAACACTAATTGCTCTCCTTTACTCATGTCACAACAAAATTGCGATGTTTGGACATGACATAGGAGCAGAGATTTGACCATTCAGCCCATCGTGTCTGCTCTACCATTCAATCATTGCTGATAGGTTTTTCAACCCTATTTTACCACTTTTTCCCTGTAACCTTTGATCCCCTTGACAATCAGGAACTTATCTATTCTCTGTTTTAAATATACTCAATGACTTGGCCTCCACAGCCTTCAGTGGCAATGGATTCCACAGATTCACCACTCTGGCTGAAGATGTTTTTCCTTGACTCTGTTTTAAAGGGTTTTCTCTTTACTCTAAGCCTGTGGCCTTGGGTCCTCATCTCTCCTACCAACTGAAACATCTTCCAAATGTCCTCTCTGTCCAGGACATTCAATATTCTGAAAGTTTCAATCAGATTCCCCCCTCATCCTTCTAAACTACATCAGGTATAGTCCCAGGGTCCTCAAACGTTCCTCAAATTCAAATCTTTCATTCCTGGGATCATTCTTGTGAACCTCCTCTGGACATGCTCCCAGGCCAGTACATCCTTCCTGAGGTATAGGTCCCTAAATTGCTAACAATACTCTAAATGTGGTCTAACCAGAACTTAATAAAACCTGAGAAGTACATCCTTTAGCCAGTCTCTGCTGTTAAGAACATTGCAACAATTCATAAATCTGATGATTGTGTGTTTATAGACTGCAATCACGTACACATTTTATCAAAGTTTTTTTTCACAGAGTTTACTTAACTGATTGTTGGGATGACACATTATTTGATGAATAAAGGTCAGCCAGGATGCGTGTGCATCTATGGGAGCCTAGAAAATTGAGAGAGGTGATCCTAATGAAAGCTATAGGATCCTGTCATGGCTTGATGGGGTGGATGCTGAAAGGACACTATCACCTTGTGTTACAATCCCAGCTGATGTTATTACTGCACAAAGAGGGCCTCAAGGTAAAACTTGGCTTGGTAAACACTAACCTTGTTCTGTTTTTAATTTAAATGTGGACGTTAGATACTGAATACATTTGCAAGTGCCTAGCAGTGTACTATTAACAGAAAGAATAAAGCATTTATCAAACCAGAAAGACATGAATGGTATTAGGCTGAACAAGAAAAGTTGTGAAGATGTCTGTCAGACATCAGAAAACTTATACTGTTTCTTACAATCCAAAAATCTTCCAGTCAATGGTTAACATCATCTACACACCTAAGGTTCTTGCAGTGGCGAGCACAGCCGCATGCTATTTCCTGTCAATGAACTTCTGAATATTCAGGAGAAGCTTTTCCTTCAGTTAGTACCTTTCTATGTGACACTGAAAATACATTGCAGACTAAACTCGCTATTAATTTAGAGAAAAAACACATGCAACCCCTAAATTCAAGTTTCAGCCTTCTCTCTCTCACACCCACACAAACTCCCCGGCTAACGTCTAGATTTTTCTGTGTCTCCTTGGATCCCTGTCATTAGCCAACAACACAGTTTTGTGACTTTTTAAAATATTGCATTGACATTTAACTCCCATTTCTTCGCAGAAAGGGTTATAAAGACTCATTAAAAATGCACGCAGACCAAACAAACCTAGCGGCAAGAAACAATTAAGAGAAAATTAAATTGAAATCATCTGCCCCATTCTTAATGTGGAAAGTGCAAATTTTAAGTTAGACTTAAAATTATTCCTCATTCCCTAACACTTGTGAGGGAGTGCACAATTAGGGAATGCAGTTTAAACTGAATGACTGCTCATTCAAGATGGGGATGAGGATGGTTGAGAGTCAGTAGAACTCTCTTTCCCAGAGAGTACTGAACAGAAGATTACTGAATATCTTTAAGATAGAGGTAGATAGATTCTTGTCAAAGAGTACCAAGGTGGGGGGGAAGGTAGGCAGCAAAGTGGAGTTGAGGTGTCAGTCAGATGAGCCATGATCTTCTGGAATGGCTGAGCAGGTTTATGGTTTGAATAGCCTACCCCTACTGCTAACTCTTACAATGCCGCACACATGGGCTGAGGAATTGGATCACCCCAGATCATGATTCCAAAGCAGTATACGCCATTGCAGCAAGTCAGATTGGTGGCAGGATCACAGGATGTTGACCCATCTGTCTTTATTTTGACGGTGGATTGTGCTATCAGCCACTGACTCAGATGCAGCTTACTGGTCATGGTCATTGTGAGGGTATGGGAGAGGAAGTTCATCAGCAGTCGGCAAAATCCAAAGGGTTTTATTGCAGAGCCTCCATAAACGACTAAGTAAAAACTTGAAATACTCTTTTAACTGGTAACCACAAGCAGTCCATTTAATTACTGCTCTTTCAGCTTCTGGTCATAGTATGCACAGCCACAGATGGGTGCCCTGAATGACTACAGATTCTGAACCAATTTAGTGTGCAGCACACTTCCACTGCAGTCTAAGCAAATGTATGCCTTTTGTCACATCGTGTTCACAGTATCCAAATTTCTCCCAAGGAAGGTGCACTGTGCAATCAAATGTCTCATCTGTTATGTATAATACCAATTGTGTGATGGACACTTAAGACAGAAGATACAAAATTCACATACAATGGAATCTCCTGTAGAGCTGCTCGCAGCAAGTCCAATTATATGATATTTTGTAAGGAGCTGAAAGAATGTTACCTGAATGTATTTTTATCCTGTTAATGATGCTATTTTCCTTTATCACTGTAAAAAAGATGACAGAGTGTGCAGAAATTACTGTGGATGAAGTACTTGTAAAAATACTTAATCTCTTAGCCATTTTAACTGTAGTATTAACTTATTTATAATTAATGGGTGAAAGCGTCCATTAATGTTGAGAGGGGAATTTGGTATAGGCACATTAAACATTTGTATGATTACATTAGTGACAGTAATTCCTACCCTGGAATATTTATAAGTTATAGAAAAATCACTTAAATGTTGAATTCATATGTCTCTGTCTTTTCAACCATATTATTTTCCTTTGGCAATCCAAAGTAGTGTAATTCAAAAAACATCTTCTCCATATATCAGCACAGAATCCACAATGTCTTATCTCAAATCACTTGCACAGTATGAAAGATTGAATCAATTAAAATGCTTAGTTAGTGTTGTCTCTCATCATCGTGCTGTATCTCTCACTTATCAGGGAGACAGTAATTAAACTCATCTAATAACTTCCTCACCAATAAACCACCGTCAACTGCCAGGCACGTCCACTTAGCACAATGATAAAAGACAGCCTTGTGGAAAACTCCAGCAGAAACCATTACCTGTAGCCAGTAGCTGTATCTCAATTTCTGACAGCACAAATTTTCATTGTAAAGTACTCACAAGTGGAAGACTCTGAGCTGCAGTCTGCTGCAGTGCTGATAATATCAACAATATGTCAAATGTTTTGGGAGTACTTCAGGTACATCAAATCTTGAGCAGACCATAAGGCCCAGGTTCAAATCTCACCTACTCCAGAGGTGTGAGATATCAGCTCTGAACAGGTAGATTAAAAATACTTCAAGCTAACTTCAAGTCCCTCTGCTCAAGTGTGCCTACCCCTGGATCAAAAGGCTTGGGTTCAAGTCCCTTCTCCCCTAGCTATGTGTAACAACGTCTCTCGACATGTTGATTGAAAAAATAGGCTAAATTAAAAAAAAATAAAAATTTACAGCTAACTCCAGGGACCCCTTTTGTGGTGAAGTGATAGCATCCCTGGCCCTGGAGCAGAGAGGCCTGGGCGCAAGTCCCACCTACTCCACAGATGTGTCATAATGTCTCTGAACAGGGATTGATCAGAAATATCTGCAGTGTGATGATGCTGTCACTTTGGAAAGGTTATTTTGTCCTGGGCTTTTTTTGATGAGGGTTGAAAAGGCCGAGGCAATGAAATGGCTACTGGGATGGCCTAAGTCAATAGTTTATGAGGCTTTCAGGTTTTCTTTTAAAGACAGTTATAAAAGTGGAAGGGGAATGGCCAGTTCTCACTGATCAGGATTCTTAGGTTTTTTAGCTGAAACAGTTAGAAGTTGTTTGGGTACCAGAAGTGTTGGAACATCAGTAAAGGATTCCTCGCTGCAACTTTCTCTGACATCGCTCTTAATGTTGTTTCCTCCTAGATTGGAGAACTGCATGTAAGAATTTGTGTCTGAATTTACCTTTTTGCCAAGGAGTGTCTTTATGAGATGTCATTAAATTGGAACAGTTAATTAGTAGTAGGTATTGTACCTATTTTTCAGTTAAGTTTTCCAATAGTTAAGTTAATCTAAATTCCTCTTTCTTTTGTTTGTTAACTATATGATGTCAACTATGGTGTTTAACTAAGTTGTGTTTTACTTAATGTCGAGTAGTTTGACCCATCACATCTTATCTGGAATATACACTTCACATCTATCTTTAAAATAAGAAAAAGTTAGGGTCTAGGTTACCTTCTTAAAATATTTTGAGGGGTTCTGGGTCTAGTCTATAACAAGAGTTAACTCATAGTTTTGATGCAAAGAAACCCTCCCTGTTTCCAATCCTGGAGCTACTTCTGATGTATAATTTAGATTTTTAAATGAATGGCTATTTCAAATTCACCAGCCGTTTTGCTGGTGTTAATCCCAACTCCATTCCCATGTTTTCCGGGCCTATGTATGAGAAAGAGTCTCTGAACTGTAAAGAAACAGAGAGATTTCTATCTAAATCACTAACAGCATGGCTCAAAGGGCTGAATGGCTTACTTGTACTCCTATTTTTTATGCTTTTGTGTTAACAGCCATGTTCAAATTGACACAAAATGCTTGAGGAAATGTAAACCTTCCTCTCATTTCTAAGCTTGAAGTTTGTGATCACTGAATGGCATTGCTGGCTGGTGACTTTGGCAGACAGGAACCCTTACACTACAATGCTTTCCATTCAATGCAGCCCTCTTGGTTTCTTACAGCAATCGTTTACATTTAAGGCTGTTTTATTGCTGGTGATACTTACTGACATCACCTTTTTTTCTGCTGTTTATTTGTCTCAGCAACACACTGTCAATGTAAATTTACCCAGAAGGAGAGAACAGCAGAGAAAATGGTGAGATATGTAGCAATTGTTAAATCCAGGAAAGATCTCGTAGCATACAGATCTAAATTTATAACAAAAGGCAGAATTTACAGATTCCTCCAGATATCACAAAGCACTTCACAGCCAGTGAATTATTTTGAAATGCGCCAAGTTTTCTTGAACAGCAAGGTCCCATTTAAAAAGCAACGAGATACTTAACCATTTAATGTGTTTTTCTAGTGGTGGATAAGTGGGAAATGTTGCATGAGTTACCATAGGACAGCTGAAGTCACAGGTGAGATTCCATCACCCTCCCTACCATGGTTTTACGCCGATGTAGAACCTTCACAATTTGTTTCTTCTTTTCTGTCTTGAACTATGTGTTCGATTCATATCCTTTTCATCTATTAGACTGGCCACTTGCATGTCCAAAATATCACCATTTCAGCCCCTGCCTTAGCCCACTTGGTGCTGAAAACCCCTTAGACCATGTTCTTGTTATCTCAGACCCAACTTTTTTTTAAGAAGTTCTCTCACAGGATGTGGTAAGGCCAGCATTGGTCACTCATTCCTCATTGCCCTTGAACTGAGTAGTTCTTGCTCAGAGATTTCTGAGGGCTATTAAGAGTCAACCCCATTGCTGGAGCTTGAGAGACACATGCCAGGCTAGCCAGGGTAAGATTTTGTTCCCTGAAGGATATTAGCACACTATATGGATTTTTACAACAATTGATTATAGATTCAACAGTACTGAGGCTAGGCTTTACATTTCAGTTTAATAAATTGAAGTCCAACAGCTGGATTCAATTCAACAAATTGAATCCAGGTCCCGAGGGCATTAGCCACTATCTCTGCTGTGACCACTATGTTGCCATCTTCCTAAAAAAATTGTCCCAGTGATCCTCCTCCTGGCAGACCTCCAAACATTTCAGCTCATCCAAATCTCTGTTGTTTACGTACCAAATCCTGATCAACCATGTACTCTGACTTACAGCTCCCATTACACCAACTTTATGACTTACAAAAAGGTCTCTGGACACCTTTATTCTTTACTGCAATACTAACACTAAAATAACAATACACTAGATTTTGCAGGCTTCAGGTGACCTTTTTTGATAGTTTACTGTGGGAGAAAGGGAACAAAAACATGAAGAATGAAAATTGTAAATAAAACCAGATGAGGCTAGAAATTTGCTAAAGTATTGACTAGTAATTGGTTGAATAAGGCGAAAGGGTGGCAACAGCTTTGACGTATTATCACTGGCTTGTTAATCCAAAGACTCAGGTAATGTTCTGGGATCTTGGGTTCAAACGCCACCATGGCAGATGGTGGAATTTGAAATCAATAAAAGAAAATGTGGAAATTAAAAAGTCTAATGATGATGATGAATCAGTTGTTAATTGTCAAGGAAAAATCCATTTAGTTCACTGATGCCTTTATTCCCTTTAGGGGAAGGAAACTGCCTTCCTTACCTGGTCTGGCCTACATGTGGCTCCAGACCCACAGCAATGTGGTTGACTCTGAATTGCCCTTTGTACAATTAGAGATGGGCAATAAATGCTGGCCTAGCCAATGATGTACTCATCCTGTGAATGATTTCAAAAAATGATTTTAGCAACATCAGATCAATGCATGAAATATTAATGCCTCTGCAGTAGCACTAAAGATGAATTATATTCAAATGTTAACTTGTCATTTTTTCTCTTGACTTTAAGCTTCATAACTTTACTGTACTGGACGAGCCCATATCCTCCAGCAAGTTGCACTACAAGTCTTCGGTGTTTAATTCATTATTCCACAGTTTTCTCAGTGACATAGGTCTATGCTGTATGGATGTGAATACACAAAGCTTGGCCAGTGAAACTGTCTTGTGCAATTATGATCCTGTGGTGACTCAGAGACCAAGAAAATCTAGGTTGAGTACTTCAATATTCCTGGTTATATGTCGTTCAGAAAAATAGGGAAGGGAAAAAAGTAGGAAGGGTGGTGTTTTTGAAAAATGAGAGGATTGGAGTGCTGGAGAAAGGAGATGTGTAGGGTTGAAGGATAGAATAAATTTGTTGAGTAAAGGAATAAAAAAGGTGAAATGAATTTGTTTGGTGAGATCAACAGACACCAACTACGCAGAGGTACAAATCTGCAAGGAAATTACAGAAATATCTAAAGATCATTGAGTAGATATAATGGGACATTCAATTATCACATATAGAGTGGAATTGGAATAATGAGGGTCAAGTGTACATAGATTGTGTCTGAGATAATTTTGTACGGCAGTATGTGTCCAATCCAACAGGAAAGAATTATTGTGAGACTTAGTTTTTCAACAGTGGTCACAATAACATAAGGTTTAAGATGATAATGAAAAAAATATTGGTCAATCCAGAGCAAGAATAATTGACTAGCAGAAGGTCAACTTCAATGGAGCAACAACAGAATGGGGGGGGGGGGGGGCAAATAGATTGGAATAAACATCCAGTGGGATTAAAATTCTTTGAACAAGGGTACCTTCAAAGAGGAGATGGTTCAGGTACAGTGATGGTTTACTTCCTTGAATGAGGAACGTAGAGCAAACAAATCCAGAGCTCCCTGGATGACCAAGGAGCATTAAAATTAAACCAAAGAAGAAAAACAATTCTTATTACAGATGTCAGGTTGTAAGTAGAATTGAGAACGAGGCTGAATATAAAAGGTTCAGAAGAGAGGTCAAAAAAGCAAATAAGGGAAGCAAGGAGGGATTATGCAAAACCTGACACTGGATGACAATTTAAATGGAAACAAAGTGTGGGGTTATAGAGAAAAGATAAGAGATTGGTACCAAGCTTGCATGTTCAGAGGGTGGGCACAAACACCATGAGCTAAATTCTGTGAATCTTCCATCTGCAACAATATTTTAAGCTACCAAAAAAAGGATCCGAATGAACAGGACACTATTATTTCACTTTGCTTTTACATGTTTGTTGATGGCCGAATGCAGCATTTTTTAAAAAAAGCAGAAAAACAATTACTTTCTCAAGTAATGTGTTCCAGCTGTCAAACCCCACTATGGTAACATTTATATTGTATATCTTGTAGCAATGGTTCTTCTCACCAGTGACCAAAAATAACCAGTTTTCAGAAAGATAAAAAATGATTGAGAGGATAAGAATGAAAGAAAGAAGCAAAAATGAAAAGGAAGAGAGAGAGATATAAAGGAAAAGAGTGAGAAGGAACAGGAGGCAGTTGGGGCAGACAGAACACTGGTATGCAAGTGCAGATGTCCTGGAATTCTCAATGTTTCTCGATAACTTTACTTAAAGATTTGATATAGCAAATGCATCCTTCACTTCACATATCTTTGCACAAAAGCATATGCGTCACATCGGAAATATACAACATCTGCCCACTTCTCCATTTCTACGAAGGGTATTGTAGATACAGCAAGCACCAACTTGTTGCTGGAAGCCTTTGACTGTAGTTGCAATTTGTGAAGATTGCTGAGGGATGGTTTCTCTGTAGTGAATGTGTTACTGATGGAACATGTGAAATATGCAGCCAGTGGTGTACCATGGACCCTTTGAAGATTGAGGCATGACAGATGGTGGTATCATTTTTTTTCTCTCTGGGCCTAATATTATAGTGTGTAATGAAAATAGACTGAGAAATAGCTGCAGTTCTACTTTTCTGTTCTAAGGTGCTGTTGCTAGCAAACTATTGTAAAGCTCAGTACTACCAACACTGCCATGTTTCAAGAACCACAGTGTTATCATGCATATCATGATAAGAAGTAAAGTTTTATGTGATAATTTTTAACGGCTATTTTTATTGCGTATTTCTTTTTCCCCACATTTTATTAGGCTCAGGTATAATTTGGTTGAATCAAATGACAATAAATCATATCCTTAATCTTTCTCTTGAGATCTCGTGATCCAGCAGAACTGAATCTAAAATCATTAACAGCCTTGGACTAGAAATCCTACTCTCTGGACTTGCCTTCTGCTTTAAGCTTAGCTTGTGACTCCTTTACTGTGATGTCATATTCTCTAGTTCTTTAATGTTAATTATGTACAAAATACTTCTCACTAACCAACTTGTCAATCAACCTTTTGTTATCATTTCAAAACTTGGATAATTAATATCTTGACTGCAACTTTCTTTCTATTTGTTGTGCTCTAGAAAAGTAAATGGGACATCCTTTGTCTAACTGTCTGAGGAACTGCAGATGAAGGAGGAATGCAATTTTGAAAATGCAGCTCCAATTAAAATCTGGAATCTCAATTGTCAGATGTGTATTTTTACTATATATTGCGTCTATAAGGGCAAACATTGAAGTGGGAGAAAGTGAGGACTGCAGATGCTGGAGATCACAGTTGAGAATGTGGTGCTGGAAAAGCACAGCAGGTGAGGCAGCATCCGAGGAGCAGGAAATTGATGTTTCGGGCACAAGCCCTTCATCAGGAATGAGGTTTGTGAGCCAGGGCTGAGAGACAAATGGGGTGGGGTGGGGGTAGGGTCGAGGGGAAGATAGCTGAGACTGCAATAGGTAGATGAAGGTGAGGGAAAAAGTGATAGGTGGAGGGGGGTGGAGCAGATAGATGGGAAAGGTGATGGACAGGGCAGGAGGGTGATGCTGAGTTAGAGGCTTGGGGCTGGTATAATGTGGGGGGAGGGGAAATGAGGAAACTGTTGAAATCCACATTGATCCCGTGTGGTTTCAGGGTCCCAAGGTGAAATATGAGGCGTTCTTCCTCCAGGTGTTGTGTCGTAATGGTTTGGCTGCGAAGGAGGCCCAGGACCTCTATGTCCTTAACAAAGTGGGAGAGGGAGTTGAAGTGAAGTGTTCAGCCACGAGGCAGTGGGATCAGTGGGTATGGCGTGTCCCAGAGATGTTCTCTGAAATGATCCGCAACAAGGCGTCCTGTCTCCCCGATATAGAGGAGACCACATCGGGTGCAACAGATACAGTACATGACATTGGTAGAAGTACAGGTAAATTTCTGATGGATGTGGAAGGATCCTTTGGGGCCTTGGACAGAGGTGAGGGGAGTGGTGTGGGCACAAGTTTTGCAAATCCTGCTGTGGCAGGGAAAGGTGCCAGGAGTGGGGTGTGGGCTGGTGGGGGGCATAGACCTGACAAGGGAGTCACGGAGGGAATGGTCTCTCTGGAACGCTGATTGGGGTGGGGAGGGAAATATATCTCTGGTGGTGGGGCCCGTTTGTAGGTGGCAGAACTGGTGAAGGATAATGCGATGTATGTGGAGGTCGGTGAGGTGAAAGGTGAGTATGTGGAGGTTGCCCTTGTCTCACCACTAAGCTTTATTAGAGACTAACACAGAATGTAGAGTTGGGGCTACACAGTAGTTCCAAATTCTCTGTTCATTGACATTTCGCAAGACTGACAGCCTCACAATTATTAGAAGATACAGTCCATTAACATGCAACATGTATGATAATTAATGGTGTTCTGTCCTATTCTGCTATAGTATTACATCTCTTTTTCTCCTACTGCAATATTCTAGATAACAATCAGGACATATAATAATCCAGGATTCCATTTACCAGAGATTGGGAAATCATCAAACGTGCTAAAATACATCTGAAGTTGAGTTTTGTGCCTCCCACTCTTTCACACAAATATTCTCAACTGTTCTGCTAAATATGAATCTGTTCTGAATCATCCAGCTATGAAGCTTCATTAGACTTCACTTTTATGCAGTATCTGCATGTTGTCAGTCTATAATTTTACCAGTCGATGTTTGATATTTAAAAACAAACAATGATTATTATTTAATTTGTAGCAACAGACTTTACATAATTTGTAATTTCACAAGAGACGTTTCTTAAATTAATTGGCAAAGTTAAGTGGTATCTTTCTGAGGTCAAATTGGCTACAAAATAACAAGGCTGGCATCAGGAAATTGGAACAAAGTTGATCCTCTCTGGCAGCAATGGATGCTGGTACCAGGTCAATCTATGGCATTTCACACTGTTCCTGATGATAGATCATCTGACCTGACTTACTGTTGGGACTGGGAGAGATAAGCCAGCCATTGCTGTCTGAGAATCCTTCCATTCATCACCAAGCAAAGCTTCAATGTCCTAATATTCCGAGCTGGACAAGCAGTGGGACATTTAACAGTGGCATGTGGTTTCAAGCTGCATGTGTTCAGCTGATTCATTCCTGCAATAGCCCCGAGGACAGTAGAATACACAAAAACCTTGACTGTTGCTAAAATTTACCTGAGCTTTCTCAGCTTGAATTTGTAAATGATTTTATTGTCACGAGTATTTTACGTGAGAAAAACACTACAATACAGTGAAAAGCTTTTCCACTAAGGCCATGATCCAGTGCCATTTTGAAAAATTTTAAGAATAACAAAAAAAAGCTGAAAGAGAGTCCATGAGTCCTGAGCCAGCTCATCATCAACAACACCTACACCACCATCCCTCCTCCACCACTTTGCCAACGTTTACACCAGACCCAACCAACGATGAAATTGTCGATCCTCAGGCGCATCTTACGCGGCTGGGCTTAACCACTGACATTGCCTCCACCAATTCCAATGCCAGGTCCTGTGCTCACCCCAGCAAAGTAGGTAAGGGCTCAGTCGAGTTCACTCTCAGTTCACTCGCTGCCACCACAATGTCTAAGCTGGGAACCCTCACTGCTATCATTATCTTAAGCTCAGGACAAGAGGTAAATAAAGGAAACAAGAATGAAAAATAAAACAAGAAAAGAGAAATAACAGAACAGAAAAAGAAAAGAAAAAAGAAAAAAGTAAAGAAAAGAATGAGAAAGAAAATATGCAGTCAGAGCAGATAAGCCCTACTCTGCTGCCATCTTGATGACAAATAAAGAGGGTTTGAACATTCCACAATGAACTCCACTTCTATTGATTTGAAAGGCATTTTTCTGTGGGCTTCTTAACCCTTGTTAAGCTCAAATGGGAGGTCAGAAACCCTACCACGGACTTCATTTTATATGGAGGGTTGGTGATGGATGAGACTGGCTTCCCCAACTTCTGTGGGAGCTGGAGGCATGCTAGACTAGGAGAGAATGAGATTTACAATCCCCAGGTGGGGGAGGTCTTGCCCTTTCTTCCTGCCCATTCCATTTAACCCCCAGAAAAACCTGCCCTATCTCCGCTCACCTCCCCATACAATGTATTGTTCTGCTCAATAGGCTATTTAACAAATTCAATTGTCAATTCATTATTCATTTACAGATGGCTGAGGGCCAGTTCAGCCAACTGGAAAATGCAAGCTGCCTGTTCAATTGGCCACACTGGCCCCCCGTGAGTGGATGGATCTGTTGCTTCACTTCCCATCCATCCCACTTCCAAGAAAATGCCCCAGATGGGGGATGGAATCAGGGAACTACCTTGTGGACCAGTAGCACAAAGTCAATCTTGCTCACCTTTCCTCTTGCTCCTGGCCTGGAGTGGAGCAAAGGGAAAATGACCCACCCTCAAAAGATTGGCCCACCATGATGAATGCTCGCCTTCTCCATGTCAGCTGAGCTGGTAAACAAACAGCAACCACCTGACCTGTTGGTTACCGGATACTGAAGAGCACAAAGCAAAATGTGTTTTATCTTCTTATCCCAGTGCAAGAACTCGTCCATCAAAGCCACTTTAAGAATTGGGCAGGACATGGAATGGGGAAAGTGGAAGAGAGGCCAGGGTGTGGAGGTTAGCAGACTCCCAAGAATTGCCTCAATATTTGTTATTTTCCTTTTCTTTAATGAACAAAATCCAACCCAGAGAGCTTCAAGCAATAAATTGGATCACAAAATCCTCCATACAATTCACTGGAACCTTATCAAGGCAAATGATAGACAGTAATATACCCCCAGAATGGCACACAACATTTCAGAACATGGCCAAACTTGGAGTAAGCTTGTAATAAAATTCCCAAGAGATGTATCAATAATAAGCTTTACATAGGCTCAATACTATCAGTGAATCTTTAATGATTGTTCTGAAATCTGTTTATTTTTCCACCTCTTCTAATTTTCATGTACTATATTTGGTTTCAATTCATATAACTGTACATCTGCTTCTGTTAAAATCCATCTGCCATTCCTTGGGCTCTTTGAAATTTACCCTAGAACCTTGTAAATTATTCTACTAAATAGGCAGCTTTCTCTGAAGCCTTTTTGCTTCTTCTGACTTAGATGTAACACTTACAATGCTGGAAATGATGACTCCTGAATTGCGACTGAATGCAAAATTATTTGTGATAATTAATATGTGATAATGAGAATCATTTTGACTATCATTTTCAAATTTAAAGATGCACAAGACCATTAAATATCACAACTAGATTCTCAATACACATTTTCATGTCAATTTGGCTCAGTTGGTGGAACTCTTGATGTTGAATCAGTTACATCTTCAGTATCTGTCACTGACTTGAGAACATGTCTTAATTGACATTCTGGCACAGTGCTGAGAGATTGCTGTTTGACGGTGAGATCATAAATTAACGGGTGAATGCAAAAGATCTGTTGAGAATTTAAACTTTCATTATTTGATTGTCATATCTGTTGACCTCACAAAGGCTAAAATATTGTTTTTTGAATGAAAAAATCTACACCGAGAATGTCTGCTGAGGTCACCTAATCACAGACTGAGGCAAGCTTCATGAGACCCGTGTGCAATGAAGAAAGGTGTCTGCACTGAACTGGTCATTTATATCTAAAGACATCACCTGAGTTAACATCAACAAATTTCAATCTTCTGTTTTAATTCAAGCTCTGATAATAATTTCACATATAAAGGAGGTGAACAGCTGACTTGCCAGTTAGCCAGTTTGGAAAGACAAACAAATTGGACTCAGGAATGCCCAATGCACAAAATTTCAACAGCTTATTTTGAGCAGCAGAGCAGAGAGAAGAAAAAGTAGAATTATAGGCAAGAACTGGAAGACTCTCTCTTACTTTCCCAATCAGTTTTTCTCATCATCTCTGAAAACAGCACGCTGTGAACAATCATTCACTCAGCATTCAAAGATGTCGACAAACTTTGCCACTGTTGAGGATACCAGTAGACAATTAAACATCTGTCGTCCCAGATTATAACATTTTGTGGAACTCTGAAGATTTCTATACTAATAACTATTCTTCTTCTTATTTTTATCAGTTAATCCCTCTTTTAAACATATTACTTGTGTTTGTGGTTGATGCCTCATTTTGATTATTTGGATTCCAGGGGTTAATAGGTAACAACAACTCTTCTTCATTTCACTCAAGAAGACTTCAATGATTGGCTTTTCATTTTTAGTGGACTATATTTTAGTTGAAGTGTAATAGCCATATGTGAAAACAAAATTAAACATATTTGTTGCAACTCACCAAGCAAAGGTTAAAAAGAGGGGAGCAGAGACCTCCTTCTCATCTCGCAATACAGGATCTATTAGAAGATAAGCAGGGAGGTCTTTTTTATCGTCCTGAACAATATTCCTCCCCAAATAAAACCAATTTAAAAATTGTTCTAATTACTCATTCATTTGTTGTTTGCTTATAAAACAGAAATTGAATTTTGGAAGGAAGCCATTAGTTTTGACACTCTTTGCATGTCCCAAAGTATAACATGTCTCCACATAAATACCAATTTTATCTTTATTTATTTCAGATGATTTTGACTCCTCAGTTATTTTTAACAGAAGTGTTGTGTTCACACTGGAATAGGGTAAAGCTGTGGCAGGATTCACAGACCCATTAATGGTACAATAGGCTTCAAAGTGAATGCTCCCCCTATGACCATATTCATTGTTATGCCAGCTGATATGGTGTTAGCTTGAAGTGAACTCAGTCAATATCATTGTCATATTATGCACTATTGGGACATTATGTTAATGTTTAGTGTGCAACTTTTTTCCCAAAAATAGTTCAAATGCGGAGGCTATTTCTCCTATATAATAAATGCTGTAACATCATGGATGGTTACTTGAGCAGTGCCAGCCCAATTGAGCACTCCTCCTGTGTTACACCAACTGATGCTCCAATTTTTTCTGAATCAGAGGGTGAAATTTTAACTAATTCAAAGCACATCCACTTGCTGAATTAAAATTAGACACAGGGTGTAACTGTGCAGGAACAAGATTCAGTTAAGCCTCAGCATCTTATTTCTTCAGGCTTTCCAGTCTGAAAGGGAGGAAATTGTCCAGAGTGTTTATGTTGACCAGATTCAAATTGCATTGCCCCTTCCCTATACAGCCCATGCATTGGATTTTTAGAATGGTACTTACTACAATATCATCTCCTGCCCCTGGTGTTGTAATGCTAACTTAGCCATATATTAACAAGAAAACTGATGTAAATCCAACACAAAATTGATAGTACAACAGCAAGAGCAAGATATTTTATAGCCGGTTTTATTCATACCCTTACAAATAAACATGGTCCCTGTGGTTGTGTACTTTTGGATTCAGTTGGTTTAAAATAATTAGCATTTCATAATATACACTTCTGAATAATAAGTACCATGTGTCTGAGCTAGGTCTTCAATATTATATCACTGTGAATAGGTTAAAAATCTCTAGTTTAAAAATAAATAGTTTTCCTTATAAAAGCTTGAATAGGATGTCAAATTTGTACTCTTATACTTCTAATTTCTGGAAGAGGATGAGCCCATTAATTTGTCTGATTTTCCTAATGAAATTCAGGATGCTGGGTAAGACTCTAATGAGTGGAATTAGTGCCTTGCAACAGATGCAAGAAACGGGTATTAATGAAAACCATCTGCCACTTTCACTTATAAAAAATACCGCACTGGGCCTTAATCGGATTAGTTGGCACTGAATCAGATCATTGCAACAGATAGTAAAAAGAAGTCAGGGCTGTCCATCTGAACACAGAAACAAGGTATAAAGCCATTATCAGGTCCATCCATTATGCTTTTGTAGCCATCTATGATACTTACTGAAACATGATCTGTGTGCAAGAATTGGCTGGTGATTTTGTCCAGTGCCTGATAACACTTCATAGGCACCCCTCAAGTTAGCCAAGGTAAAAAAAAAATGCTCAGAGGCACAATTGACTGAATGAGCACAAACTCAGGGAATTATTTTTCATGTAAATTCCATGAATCCCCTGGGTTATAAACAGTCCAGAAATGTCATTTATATGCAGAATAGTTTGCATTATCAGCTGTTGTAGAAACCTCTACAGCATTATATTTTAGCTATTGGCTTCGAACAATATCTAACATTTTCAAGAGTTCAGAGCAGTATTTTGCCTTCTACTTGTTATTTTATTCAAGCAAATGAAGTAGATAAAAGCCTGCAATAATCACATCAATTCTTTCTCAAATTCACCATCCTTATTTGAACAGAATGTGGAAATAGACAGAAAAATGGATAGATGTAAGAATGAGAGGTACAAAAAATTTCCACAAAGTAATAAAGAATTGTATTAGTGCACAGCAGACTGATCAGCATCTGAACAAGTTGATGTTCCAGCTTTTGCAATAGTGAAGAATTGATAGTGGCATGATAATTGTTTTTTTAATGGTAACAATATACAAGTATACAATGCTATAGAAAGAAGTATACAACACTACAAATAACCTTGAGACGGAAAATCCCGAGGCCTTGTTCATCATAGCTGGTGACTTCAATCAAGAACTGCAAAAATACCATCAACAGATCTCCTGGCCCAGCAGAGGTTTGAACATCCTTGGCAATTGTGACACAATCATCATAGATGCCTACCGCTCCATCTCCATCCACATTTTGGAAAATCAAATCACAACGTTATGCTCCTCTTCCCTGACGATTGAGGACCCAGCACAGAATGTGATGCTGTATTGGTCTAAAGTAACAGAAGGACTTCTATGGGACTGCTTACAGTCAATGAACTGGTCCACGTTCAAGAACTCAGCAGCCCACCTAAACGAATGTGCCTCTACTCTCACAGAATTCATTAGCAAGTGCATGGAAGACCGTGTGCCAAAGAAGTTAATCTGAATGTTCTACAAACGAGAACTATTGATGAACCAGGAGATGCACTCCCTACTGAAGTCCAAGTCTGAAGTTTACAAGTCAGGCAACGCTGACCTTACGGGAAATCCAGGTTTGACTTCCATAAGACCATCACAGATGCCAAGAGGTAATACCAAACCAAGCTTGAAACCCAGACTAACCACACAAACACCTGTTGTTTGTGGCAAGGCATTAATGGAAAACATAATGGACTACAAAGCAAAGGTGAACAGAATCACAGATAAAGTACATTCCTACCCAGTGAAGCTCAATGCATTCTATGTTTGCTTTGAACAGAAAGTCAATGAAACAATGCCACCTATCCTAAAAGCCTCAGATGTACCTCTACACATGGGTCAATGCTGCAGAGGTCAGATAGGTCTTCTTGAGAATTAACCCAGAGAAAGTGACTGGCCCCGACAGAGTGCCCAGCTGTACACTCAGCTCCTGTGTGGACCAGCTGGCGGAGTATTTGCTGACATCTTTAACCTCTCCTTGCTACGATCTGAAGTCCCCACCATCACCCCAGTGCCAAAGAAGAATCATGCAGTATTCCATAATGACTACTATCCAGTGGCTCTGAACTCCATGATTATGCTTCGAGAGGTTAGTCATGGCTCACATTAACTCCAGCCTCCAGACTGCCTTGATCCCTTGTAATTCGCCGACTGTTGCAACAGGTCCACAGTAGATACCATTTCCTTTGGCCTTACACTCATCCCTGGAACATCTGGATAACAAGAATACCTACATCAGGCTCCTACTTATTGACCACGGTTCCTACAAAACCTAGGTCTTGGTTTCCCTCTCTGTAATTGGATTCTTAACTTCCTGACCCATGGACTGTAATCAGTTAGGGTGAGTGACAACACCTTCTCTATAATATCCCTCAACCGGTGCCCTTCACTGGAGATAGTGAGGATTGCTGATGCTGGAAAGTCAGAGTTGTTAAAATGTGGAACTGGAGAAAGCACACCAGGTCAAGCAGCATCAGAAGAGCAGGAGAGTCGACGTGTTGGGCAGGGTACTTCATCAGAACAGATGAAGTCCTTATAAAGGGTCCTGTCTAAAACATTGCTTGACCTCATACTCAACCCCCTACTATACTCCTTATGTACTCACAACTGTGTAGCCAAGTTCCACCCCAACTCCATTTACAGGTTTTCTGATGACACCACCATTGTAGGTTGGATCTCAAACAATGACAAGACAGAGTACAACAAAGAGATTGAATGTTTAGCTGCATTGTATGGTACAATCTTCTTGTATGTCATGCAAAACAACACTTTTCACTGTATTTTGGTTCATGTGACAACAATAAATCAATCAATGAACACACGGGGATTGTCTTAATTTATTAAATACTATAAGCACTTATAGAGAGAGACTTTTGGGATAGAGGGCTGGTTCTTCTCTCTTGCTTACTCCCTCTCACTCTCTCTAACAATCCCTCAAAGCAAGGAGAGCACTCAACATAGAATATAGCCCATGGCAACAGCTTGTGTGTGCAACTTTTTTAAGATGGGAAGGTTGATGCTCTGCAGCTACCTCCTGGTTCTGGCTGATCAGGAAGCCTGCCTGCTGTTCTCACTGGCTGGAGGTGAATTAGGAGGAATTGCAGATGGACAATCAAACTGTTTGGTCATGCTGTGAATGTACCTTCTGTGGCTGTCAAGTCCTGGGTGGGAATTGAACTCTGAGTTGATGTCGCTAAGGTAGGGCTTCCGCCTACGGCACCATAAAAGCTCTATGGGGGTTAGATGGGGAGGAAGCAGGCATATGTCATCTATTTTTTAAAAATCTAATATTAAGTAAATGGCTGGCATCTGATATCTCACTGAACCATCCAGTTTTAGAATTAATTAACAGGAATAAAGTTGATACTAACTCTGATCTGTTATTAAGTAAACCTGACAGCAATGCCTCGAATCCAGACACACAGTTAAAAAACAAATCTGGAAATTGCAGTCAGAGAAACTCTGCTTTCCCACAGACCGTACTGTAACAGTCCTCACTGATAGATTTGCCAGCGAAGTCATTGCAATGGCATGAAGTTGCTTGACCCACCAAAGACATTTGAGAAACTAAGGGATGGTGCATTCAGCATTAAGGGAAGTTTTAATCAGTTTGCGATAACAATAACTGCCAAACAACTTCTCTGGCCCTGAAAATTTAATTTTACAAGTGTGAGGCCTTACTCCTTCAGAAGTTAATAATTGTTGGATATTTTTAAGATATTGTTGCTCCCTGTCTCCCTTTTCTGTCTGCTTTCCACTCCCTGGTTTACACCCTGTACATTCCTATGAAGATTCCTTAATCCAATTAGTCGAAGTACTTCATTGTTTGTTGCACTGAGTATACATACTGCATATACCCATGCTGGCACCATGCTGGCACCATGCTGGCACCATGCTGGACTGGATGCTAGTTGGAATAGAGTGATGCTTAAAAGCCTGAAAACCTGTTGTGGGCACTGTGTCTCTGTCACTGGCCAAAAGAAAGAGAAAGCTATGATGTTTACATTCTAGGTCTTATTATCTTTCCTCTTCACTTGTTTACCAAACAGTACTTTGTTTATATGACAGAGAAATATAGAAAGACAAAGGAAAAATAGCAGTGAGTGAGAAACCTAAGACCAAGAAACAGAGGAAAGAGAGCCAAAATGAGACAAAGGCAATAGAGATGATATTACACTTCATGTCAATGTGATATGATAAGAGGGTTAAATTTAATTTTATTAAAAATTGAAGGACTATATTTTTAAAACAATGGTAGGAGTTAACAGCATGACTTGGAGAATTTTTTAATCAGAGAAGACAGCTGTAAGACATGATTAATCAATGTTTACACATTTCTCTGGAGATTCTGCTGAGTTACGGAATGACATTGAGAGAATCTCCATGGAAATTCAACTCCAGACAGTCTAAACACCAATGGAGTTTTAAGTATCAGGAAACGGCCAACGACCCTGTCAATCTTTTATTAATACCAAATGATATTGCTGCAGCACTGTAAAATTAAAATCTGGTAAGTTAACACTGCAGCAGATCAGGTGGATGGAAACTACTTTCTCAAAGGATTTTCAGACTGAATGCCAAATGCTGAACTTCAGACAACATTGAGCTAAGAATTTGGTCTAATAACTAAACTAAACAAGACAGGGCAGAGTTTGTGCAAAGGTACTCCTCAGCTTTTACCACAAGTTCAGCATAAACCTTAGAGAATTGCAATAAAATGCTGAAATGATTGATTTCTGCCAATCTTCCAGACTCCTGGAAGAACATTTACAAAAATTCAAAGCAAATAATTTGGCTGTTGGATTGACAGACAGAAAGGCAGGCATTGATTTTGGATACGGTTATTTCCTGTCATGTTTAATATTCATGGCGTTTTCACCAAAAGGAAAATGCTGGAAATACTTGGTAAGATTGGCAGCATTTGTGGAGAGAAAAAGTGAAGGCGCTGGATAGAAAACCTCTCTTCCATGACAAGAATGGCAGAAGAGGCTGTAAATCACAAGTCCCACCCCCAAATATGGCACCTTTATTTTTGTGAGGGCGGGTATAGAGTCAGCTTGGGACTCATGCGTGTCCAGTTTAAAGAGACACCTGGCAACTTAAATCACCAGCTGCCTCCACAGACTTTGGCAAGGAAGTTGTCTGAAACACAACATGTGAAGATTTGACCAGCTAAAAACAGGTCTGAACCCTGTGAATTCATTTGGATAGCCAAAATACCCTTTTGGAGAGTATGCTACCCTTTTGGATCTGGTTGCACTCAACCCAGGAAGGCAATCGCAGCCAAAGTTAAACATTTCTTGTTGATGATCTTTTATCAGAAATGCCGACAGGTGATATGCCATGGGAGTGTCAGCATAAATCATCTCCAACAACAGAGAATCAAACCAATGTCCTTTGATATTCATAGACATGGCCATTGCTGAATCCTTCACTATCAACATCCTGGAGAGGTTCCACTGGACCAGAAACTGAACTGAACAAGCCATATAAATACTCTGGCTGCAAGTGCAGGTCAGAGGCTAGGAATGTAGCAGTGGGTTATTCACCTCCTGGCTCTCCAAAGCCCGTCCAGCATCAATAAGGTCCATGTCAGAAGTGTGATGGAACACTCTCCACTTGCCGGGATGAGTTCAATTTCAGCAATACTCTTGACACCATTCAGAATAAAATTGCCCCTTGATTGGCATCACATCCACTAACATCCACAGCAACTTCCAAACCCACGTCCACTACCATTTAGAATGGCAAGGGAAAAAGAGAAAATGCGAGACAGGTTAAGTATCCTTTGGATTTTAGAAGAGGGAGAGGTGACTGAATTGGAACATGGAAGATCTTGAGGTGATGTGGGAAAATCTTGAACTTCGGGTCATAGTTTAAAAATAAGGGGGCATCCATTTAGAGAGAGAAGAGGAAATTTACTTCTTCTGAGGGTTGAGGGTCTTTGGAATTCCCTTCCTTAAAAAGCATGGGTGCCTAATCTTTAAATATTTTTATGCCAGAGGTCGATAGATTCTTGATCACAGAAGGTATGAAAGAATATGGGGAAATATGCAGGATATTTTTATTTATTCATTCACAAGATGTGGGTGTCACTGGCTAGAACAGCATTCATTGCCCCATCCCTAGTTACCCAGATGGCAGTTGAGACTCAACCACATTGCTATGGGTCTGAAGTGACATGTAGGCCAGACCAGCTAAGAATGGCAGTTTCCTTCCTGAAAGGGCATTAATGATCCAGATGGGTTTTTCCTGACAATCCAACAGTGGTTTCCTGGTCACCATTACACATTTAATTCCAGATTTTTCATTGAATTCAAATTCCATCATTTGCCATAGCAGGATTCAAACCTAGTCCCAAAATATTATTTGGATCTCTGGATTAATAGTCCAGCAATGACATCATTAGGCATCAGCTTCATTTGATGCAGAGTTGAGGTTAAAATTAGATCAGATCAGCCATGATTTTACCAAATGGCACAGCAGGCTTGAAAGGCCAAGTGGTCTACTCTTATTCCTTTCCCCAACTCTCGTATGCATTCAGTGCATGTGCATGAGAACGTGATCTGCAAGCTCCTCTCCAAGCCACTCACCACCATAACTATGTCACCATTGCTTCAGTATTGCTGGGTCAAAATTCAGGGACTCCCTCCGTAACAGTACTTTGGGTATAATGGACTGAAACACTTCAAGAAAGCAGCTCACCATCACCTTCCCAATGGCACCCGAGAGAACAGGCAATAAATGTTTGCCCAAATAACGAAATCCACTCCCTCTGAGTGACGAAAGAAAAACCTGGAAAATTTATAGATGTAACAGAGAAAAAGGTGAGGAGCCAGAATAAAGGGGAAGGTCTTTACTGAAATGGAAGACGGGAGAGATTAAATGACAAAAATGATGATGCTTCACAGTGAAAGCACATAGTAATGCGATATAAAGAACTGGACAGTGAATCTAGATGGCAGAGTTACAGAGATAATAGAATTTAAAAATTAAAAGTTACAATCCAATGAAAACAGAGGCAGAGGTTATAATGTGACATTATTAAACTTGACGTTGCAGTCATGTGGTGCCTATATCCATTCCATTTTCTGCACTTTTCGTCTCCCTCCTTCTCATCCCTTCCCAATCATGGGATCCCCATGTTCTCACTTCATCTCATTAGTACTCAACAGATCCCCTTCCACCTTTAAATGCGTCTCCTCTCACTGCTCCTTTTGCCTGTACAAAGATAATTTTTCCTCATTTCCTTGCAACTCCCTAGCCCACTGCTCACCCTTACCCAATAGCCCCTCCTCCTCCCACTGCAATTTTCCAAGTGAGCAAAGCAGATGCAACCCTACCTTTTCCACTCCTTTGCAAGTGAAATATTAATTTCTTTGCACTTCTTTACATTTATTATACTGTAATTGATTCTTATCTTGCATTTTCATCTGCAGTGGGAAGTCCAGGTGCACATTAGGTGATTACTTTGCAGAATAACTTTCACCATCCATAAATGTAATACTGAGCTTTCTGTTACTTTCCATTTACATTCTTGAATCCATTCCTGCTCTGAGATCTACAGACTCAGCCCCTTACTCTGCATAAACTCAGAGGACAGAGCCTCATCTTTCAGGGTGGTATTTTTCAGACTTCTGGTCTCAACATCAAGTCTCATCATACTGACTAGATGTCTTTGTTTTGGTCCTTGCCCAATAATCATTTTATTTTGCCTTGCCTTTTATCAATTAACCTTTCCTGCTTTCCACCATTCCCTTTTGTTTTGTTTTCCTTCCCATGCCCCATTCCTCTCTCTCCCTACTTGCAGAAAAACTATTTTCTGAAGTTCTTCACTTCTGACAAAAGGTTCGGATTTGAAACACTAACTCTTACTTCTGTCTCCAGAGATGTTGGCTGACTTGTTAAGCATCTCCACCACTTTTAGTTTTTAACTCAGGTTTTCAAAATCTCAAATATTTTATTTTGCAAGATGGAAAGCATACTTCCTTGAGTGGAAACTACTGAGATACAATAAGCATGTAGTCAGATAAAACCTTTGAATGGAGATAGCACTGTCTTGCAGAAAGTGAAGAAAAGAGCATCACAACATTTTTCCAAGAACAAGCAATGTACTAAATACCGTGAAATCTGTTATAATTTGAATAAGTAGAAAACGCTTGCTATTTCATTATTATTTGTAAAATTGCAATTGATTTTACAATCACCACAATAATTACTTCTTCCCAAAATGACTTCACAGTGCAAGATATTCTACCAAAGTCATGTAATAGAATGTGTCATTAGAGGAACAGGAAACTGGGTTCAACTCAAAAACCGTCTGCACGTTTTGTTGATTTCAACAATTATGAATAAAAACTGACGAACACAAATTGACAGCAGTAATATCAACAAACCGACCACTCAAGAGGCACCTTGAATAATACTTCCAAAGCTTTCAAATTGTCTGTTTAGCAGCTAAACAAAAGTTCTACAGCTAACCCAGGCATTAATAAAATGTATGGAGTTGTGTCATTAGGAATACATATGCTGCTGTACCAACAATGGCCTGTTAGTAGTCAGGAGTTTCTTTTCTGCTCTGTCTCATTAAGCTCTTTGTTGCTTGTGTAACCATGTCTTCATTTCGCAAACATTGTAATGTCACAGATAATGTTCCCTTCAACGTATAAAGCTAAAAAGTGTGACTGCAGACAAATTTCACGGCTTACATAACCAACAGCTTTTCATCATCTGCATACTCTAAACAAATTACTTAACCAATCTCATGCTCCAGACTCCAGAAGCATGATCTGCAACTTCTAAGTGAAGCAAAAAAGCTGAAAATACAAATTGTTCATGTAAAAAACAACAGTTTGTTCCACACAAATAGTTTCCTGAATAATTGCACAATTAATGAAGCTATTTAATGAAAAAGCCTGGAATGTTTCCATTGTTAACTTAAACATCAGCATTTAGCTGTTATTATTTCTTATTTGTCTAAAAACTCTTAGGAACGAAGATTCAAGACCAAATTAATGGTCACTCAGACTAATTGGGGTTAATTAATGAAAGTTAGCACAGATTTGTCAAGGGAAAGCCACACTTAACTAATTTACTGGAGCATTTTTGAAGAGGTAACAGATGATTGGTGAGAGCAATGTCAGTGATGTGGTGTACAGGATTGTGAACAAGAATACACATTAGAGGTAACTGGCAATATGGTGAGAAAAATGCTTTCCACACAGCACATAGTTAGAATCTTGAATGTACTGTACAAAAATGTGGTGAAGGCACATTTAATTAAGGCATTAAAAGGGAACTAGAAAGCTATTTGAAAAGAACAATATTCAGGATTCAGGGTAGGGGGGGAGGGAGGCAAAGTACTCACGCACAGAGTTGGGTAGGCCATTAGACATATGAGCAGAAGTCAATCATTCAGCCAACTGAGTCCACTCTGTTATTCAATGAGATCACAACTAATCTGTTAATCCTCATCTTCACCTTCGTGCCTCATCTCCCATAACCTTTGATCCCATTAATTATTAGAAATCCTTATCTCAGCCTTGAATATACTTGATGGCCCAGTCTCAACAGCTCTGAGCTGCAGCTTTCTGCAATCTTTCCCCATAAAAATAATATTCAGCTCTTCTATTCTTCATGCTAAAGTTATTAATGTTTTCTCACATTACAATCCAGCTGCCAGGTTTTTGGGATCTCACGTAACATGTCTATATTCCTCTCTAGACTCCTCATGTCATCCTTGATAAGATACAGCAAAGAGAAGAAATCACTCCATAATCTCTCCTGATCAAGTCTGTAAAACAGAGACTTTTTGACTGTGCATGCTTTCACAGAGAATGAGTCAGGAATGCAAGTGAATAAATGGTAAGGTAACAAATAAATAGGTAGCAAGATTAAAGATAGCAAGATAAAAATATTTACTTTGGTAATATGAGAACTACCAGGTGATAAACAGAAGATGGAGCATTTTACTTTTTATTATAGCCTATACTATTGGACTCATTGTTTAACGTATTCATAATAAGAGTGGATTAAAGGACAAGAGTGATGTACTGCAGATGCTGGAATCTTTACTGAAAATAAAAATAGCTGGAACTCATAGCAAGTCAGGCAGCATCCAGAGAGGGAGTGCAAGCTCATGTTTCGAGTGTAGATAAAGTCATATAGCAAGGAAACAGATCGTTTGGTGCAAACAGGCCATGCCAAGTATAATCCCAAACAAAACTGGTCCCATCTGCCTGCTTAAAACATTAGCTTGCTCTCTCTTCAGGGATGTTGCCTGACCCACTGTGATTTCCAGCATTTTTGTTCTCAGTATGAATTACAGGACATGTACCTGTAATATAATATTAGCATCTTATTTGTGCATGCTTGCCTTTTCCAATCCTTATTTCTCAGTGTGCACAGCCCTGAGGGAAAAAACAAGTTTATCAAAACATCCTGTCCTTTTCAATTTTTTTTGTTTGTTATACACCAAAATGTTAATTACTGTATCTGATCCCAACATTCCATTCAGAAAGCGTATTTCAGCCCTAATCTCGGGCAAAACGAATCACCTTAATACTTGTAGTATAGTTCAAGATCTGAACATCTTTGATATGTTGCCATCTATGTTGGGGAGGTGTAAATAAATTTAGTTCAAGAATGGTTCCTTGCGGTTCAGACATTAATCTTCTCACTGCAATGCACAACATTACTTCTGGATCTGCTTTTATCCATATCACCAACACCTGAAATGTTCCATGTGAGCCACAGAAACACATATCCATCCTTTGGTTTGGATTTTTTTTTCTTATCTCTCATATGCACCAATTGCAATAATTGGCAAACTGTTTATATTCATAATATGACCACAAATACTCAATGTATTAATATTAGAAGCAAATTTAATAGTAAGTTCTAGTCAATTTCATCTTCCTTCTCAAATCTGTTTACTTCATGAATTATAATTCTTCTTAGTCTCCATATTTTGGTCTGTCAATGTTTTCCATGCTATCTTGATCCAATTTACATAGAACATAGAACATAGAACATAGAAGAATACAGCGCGGAAAAAGATTCTCACTGTCGCCCCTATCTAAACCCCTAATCATCTTATACACCTCTATCAAGTCACCCCTAAACCTTCTTTTCTCCAATGAAAACAACCCCAAGTGCCTCAGCCTTTCCTCATACGATCAATGCTGAATGAATAATGCTAAAGGATACATTAAAATCTGAACTATCAAATCAGATGAGACAAACCTGCACAATGATCTCCCCTTCCTACCTGCTCTGTGGAAGAGCAACAATATGTGCTGAACACCATCTATCCCCAGCCACACACCAACAAAACTTGAACAAATAGCGCTGTTCTACCATTGTCAATGGATCACAGTTCAGGAACCCCCTCCCTAACCCTACTGTGTGAGCACCATCATCAGATAGGCTGTAACAATTCAAGGTGCAGGGTCTACACTATCTTCTGAGAGAACATGGCATGGACATTAAAGGAGGTCTGGCCAGGATCATTCACATCATGAGAAAAAAAGTAAAAGAACTGCCAGGTCAGCTTGTTACATGACTGATCAATCACAAAAGCCATTTTGCTCATTACAACTGTACTAGAACTCATCCAAGTTTTACTTTTTCTATTGTCATGAAGATACCGACAGTGAACTGACATAAAGACAGATTTGCTTTTACTTTCTATGCCTTCTCATCAAAATTCGTTTTCCTAACAGGCATGCAGAACGACGTCCTTCCAAAGCACCTGCACACAACATTATTTCAATTTTTCCGTGTATTTATTTGAGGCAATGAATAAATGAAAGAACATGGACACATGACAAAGGTACAATTTGATGTTGCATATTTTTAATCTCCTATTGATAACAAATTGCTTTAAATCATTGTCAAATTTGTTCATCTAATTTACAATGCTGAATGAATAATGCTAAAGGAAATGGAGACCCTCATGGCCTGTGCAGCAATGAAAGAACAATGATGTGATGGATCAGTTAAGCATCACAAAATGTATAATTTTATACACTGGATCTCTTCAAAGAACATACAACGCATATTTAAATCTATACTATATTAAAAATTCTATCTCTGCCTGTACTTTCTATGATGCCCCTATTGGAAAGGAGGGTGCCATTCTAAGATGTTAAGCTGACTTAGATAGTTCCCACTACAAAGAAGAAATCTAAGAAATTAGCATGAAAGTACAAAATCATGTGTAGCCTGGTTCAGTTATCACTCGCTCTCTAGCTTTAATATGCAAAGCTGCACGATATCCATTAATCTATACACAGATCCAAAATATGTTAAAAATCTTAAATTTGTACACATATCCTACCTGCAAAGTTTTACTTCTGATTATCGACTGTTGTCAAATCCTAAATCTGCATCTACAATAAAGAGTCTGTAAACCTGGCACACTGCAATTACAAACTGTCATCAGTGATGGCGCTGTGGCAGTTCTGTTTCAGTCTCAGTTCTGCAGCCTCCATTGAACGTGTCAAAATTTGTGTAAGGGAGATTGGTCATAGTTCAAAATTCTTAAATCATTAGTGAAGCATCCAGTCTTTAATTATCATGTTATTATGTATGCATGTTTATCCATCATCATTTTTAATTACATACACAATACTGCGGCCTTAGCTTTGTGGAGGCAAATTGTTTGCAGAAGCAAGATTCTTTAAGAATGAAGATACATTAAATTGAAAGACATTATAATCTATTTATAATGTGTCTAAGGTTAAGTACATTTCAAATATCTAACTTATTATACATGAAGTGAAAATAAAGAGAGAAAAACAAATAGAGGACAGAAGGGAAGATGTATTGAGCAATATTTAAAAAGAAATCCTGCTTACTTCAGTTATTAAAAGGTTAATACTAAAGTAACCAAACTAGTCATGTCTTCTGAGGAGCTTTATTACTGTAATTTTAAGGTTTTGTTCAACATCACAGTACACGAACAGAATTCTTTTTTAAACAAAAGTCAGCCCAGAGAGAACTGAACTTCCTTGGAAATTCCAGCAGTCAGCATATTAAAAGTTATAATTTTTTGTATTGATTCATTAGAAAGAGTAAAATTCAGATGTATTCTAATTCATACATGACATTTTAAATTGGAATCAGCTCCATTCAGGACAGGAAACACTTGCCTAACATTCATGCCTTAAAATGTAGGTAACAGTAATCATCCGTATCACAGATGTAGTCTGTCTTTCTGCTCCACCTCTTTTCACAAGAATTAGGTTTAATTACACCCACTCGCCTGCCAGCCGAGCCATGATAATTATTCTAAAACAATAAAGAGTTTCCACCTGTTATCAAGGAAATGTTTCTTGCTCACTATTAATGTAACAATCAAGCTGTTGTTATGATGCATAATTAATGAATTGTGTGTGTTAGGGGGAGAATGGAAGTCAATGATTCCCATTTAGCTGTATATAATCTCAGTTTTGTAGATGTTGGTGTATAAATTGACCTTCAAAGCCTCAAAAAGTCCTTTGAAATATAGTGGTCTTTATATACCAAATATAAAAATGAACTAGAGGCGTGGTTCTGGGTAGTTACCTTTGTTGTTATCCATAAGTTCATCTTCATACACAACCTGTACCTCCTACTTTACCCCCTGCATCCACCTATAAGGTATATATAAGTATAACATCAATTTGAGAGACAAAACCTTGAGGTTGACCACTAAAATAAATGCTTTATGTCGAGGCTGAGATTGGAGAGATCATCTTATAAACATCACACTTGCATGGTGATCCTGGGCAAATCTTTGGGCAGTACTAAAACACTACTGTCTAAAATAAGGAAATGCAATGGGAAGAGACGACAGAAAACTAATGATATCCTTTCTAAGAGATTTAAGACAGTAAAGCATAATTAGTTCAGATAATCTCGAACAATTCCTTGCTAGATGCATAAAGCTGCTAATAATTCAGACCAAAAATAGTCTCATTCAACTAAAGGCTGGTAAAGGAGACAGGAACTATCAGTTCAACAGACTCTATAGTTGAAGAGAAATATATCAATCGTGTGCACATCATTGTTATTCATTAAGTTTGTTGAAGCAATATATCCCTGAACCAAATAGTATAAAAATATGAAATATTGATATATGAAGGAAAATCAAATTTTACCTTGGACTCCCACCAATAAATAACCATTAATGAGGACTGCACCATGTCCTTGCCATTTCTGGGATTTTTATTTAATGTGTAGTGGAAGAATCTCCATCCGCTTTGTACAAGGCAAATTATATCAGGAGGCTGAGATCTTGCTTTGCTTAGAGTTAATGTTTCTATGGCGCAGTGAGGACATTGCAGGTGTGTTCAGGTCAGTACATTGTGACAGACAAAGAGTATTTCAAAAAGCTTCCAGCTGAGTCCAAGTGAGCCCCTTTGGCTGCATAGGACTAGCTGAAGAAGCCCATTGCATCCTTGTTGACGAAGTAATTTGTTAAAAAAAATTGGATCTGATCTTTTATGTAAGGGAATTGGGAGAGCTCAGTTTGTACAGCTACATGGAGCATGCAGGCACCACAGGAGAGTGTGTGTTGTCATTGATCCAGAAAAGTGAGGTACCTTCCCATCATTGTAGTTAGTAGATGTAAATCCCCAAATCAGATTAAATTTCCAACAAGATCGCTTGGACTCAGAGTTTTAAAAAGGCTGATGTATTTATGAAATATATTGCATACGTTTATCACACTAAACAGGTATTAAACTAAAAGAAGAAGCTAGTAACATTCCAAAAGTAGTAACCCAGAGAATTCAGTGAATTTTGGTTACTAGTGAAGAATATCTAAAATATTGTTACCAAGATACAAAATATAGTACAGCACAGGAAAAGGCCCTTCGGCCCACCAAGACTGTGGTGACACATGATGCCTTTCTAAACTAAAAACTTCTTAACTCTATGTGGTCCATACTCCTCTATTCCCTGCCTATTCATATATCTGTCAAGATGCCTGCAAAAGACCGTCAGCACAGAATGTAAGAGAGAACCAACCAAAAGTATAAGAACAAATTGTGAGAACCTCTGCAACTATATAAAACGGAAGAGGCCAGTAAAATTCCTTTACAGGCTAAGACAAGAAAAGTTAGAATGAGGGAACAAAAAATGGCAGCAATAATTTTTAAACATTGCAGAGGTCTTCACAGTAGAATGCACAAAACTACACCAAATAGTATATAACCAAGAAGGTTAATGATAGTCAAGAACTTAACATAATTCATATTTGTAAAAAACATATGCTGGACAAATTAATGGAACTGAAAACCGAATTTCCTGGATCTGACAACCCACACCCATGAGCTCTAAAAGAGTTGGTATGTGATCTATCAAACTCGAGATTTTGAAACAGTTTCAGAAAATGGGAGTAGTAAATGTAAGACTGATATTCATGGAGAGAGAGAAATTAGGAAACTGCAGATCAGTTATCTAACATCAGTATTTGGGAAAGTGTCATTATTAAGGTCGTGGTAAGGACATTGAAAGAATCAAAATATGATTAGGCAAACTCAAATGATTCCATAAAATGGAAATTATCTTCCGTTCATTTTTTTGAGGACATTACTAGCAAAGTAGACAAGGTAGGGTCTATGGATGTAGTATATATGTGTTTTTTAACCATGTCCTACATGAAAGATATACACAATACAGGCCCATTCGGTTGAGATTAATTTATTTGCATGTACAGGAGATTGGTTTGAAGAACAGAAACCAGACAGTAGGTGTTAATAACTCCTTTTTAGTTTGGCAATTGAATAACACAAGGATCAGTGCTTTTGCAATCTATATCAATAATTAGATGAATATAATGTATTCAGATTTGTTAGTGATACAAAGGTAGATAGAAAAATAAGTTGTGAGGAGGACACAAAGACTGCAAAGGGTATAGATATCGACAGGTTATGTGAGTGGGCAAGAGATGGCAGATGGTGTATTATTTGCAGAATGTGAGGTAATTCAATTTGGCAGGGAAAATTAGAAAATCTGTTACATCTTTATACGGTGGGAAACTATTAACTGTTCATGTTCAGAGAATTTGGGTGTCTTTGTACAAGAAAGACAAGATTAAAATCAATGTACAGCAAACAATTAAGAAGGGAAAAGGCATGTTGGCTTTTGTTGAATGTGGAACAGAATACAAAAGTAAAGAAGTTTTACTGAACTTGTACGGGGCTTTGGTGAGATAACATCTGGATTACAGTGCAGTTTTGGTCTCTAAATCTAAGGAAGGATATACTTACCTTAGAGAGGGTCAATAAATTTGTCATGTGTGGATGCTGTCTGAGAGGAGATGGTCATTTCCTGGCATTTTCTGTGGTGTAAACGTTACTTGCCATTTGTCCGCCCAATGTTGTCAGTACAGTTGTTGGTGCATTTGGACATGGACTGTCATGAATGGTACTGAACATTGCACAGTCATCAGTGAACATCCCCACTTCTGAATTTATGATGGAGGGAGGTCATTGATGAAGCAGCTGAAAATGATTGGGTCTAAGACATTACCCTGAAGAACTCCTGCAGAGATGTCCTGGAGTTGCAATAACTGTCCTCCAAGAACCACCACTGTTTTTCTTTGTGTCAGTATGACTCCAATCAGTGGAGAGTTTTCCTCTGATTCCCAGTGACTCTAGTTTTTGAAACAAAGCCTTTGTGTACAGGACATATCTGCACAATGTTTCACATTGGCCGATAGAAACCAGCAATCGGCGCTGTTCTGGGACTGCTGAGCTAGGGCCATGATAAGTACTGGAGCACTCATCTTCAAAACTTTTCCCAGAATGTTGTCAGAGCCCATAGCCTTTTCAGTGTCCAATGGCTTCAGCTTTATCGGGTCATGGAATCATAAAGGTCTACAGCACAGAAAAAGGTCTGTCAGCCCATTGAGTCTGCTACTTTTTGTATTATCGTGTTAGGCTCACCCTTCATTAAGGATGGGGATACTTGTGTGCCTCCACCTCCTCCAATCAGTTGTTTGATTGTTCACCACAATTCATGACTGGATATGGCAGAACAGCAGAGCTTGGATTTGATCTATTAGTTGTGGAATTGCTAGCCTTGTCTTTCAATCTTGATTATGCTATTTGCAATGGGAAGTAGCCATGTGTTGCAGTTTCACCAAATAGACACTGTATATTTAGGGATGTCTGATGCTGCTGCTGGCTTGACAGTAATGGTAGGGTGAGTTTTGAGAAGATTTGTAGCTCAGGTTGAGGTTTTGGATGTAGGTTTGCTCGCTGAGCTGAAAGGTTCATTTCCAGACATTTCATTACCTTACTAGGTAACGTCTTCAGTGGACCTCATGCGAAACAATGCTGAAAATTCCTGCTTTCTATTTATATGTTTGGGTTTCTTTGGATTGGTGATGTCATTTCCTGTGGTGATATCATTTCCTGTGGTGAAGTCACTTCCTGTTCCTTTTCTCAGGGGGTGGTAGATGGGATCTAACTCGATGTGTTTGTTGATAGAGTTCCGGTTGGAATGCCATACTTTTAGGAATTCTTGGGCATGTCTTTGTTTGGCTTGTCCAATTAATGGTAGGGTGGGGTTATGCCAAGTTATGAGGTTGCGGATTATGTTTGAGTTTGCTTGGTCTCTGTGTGCCATTGCACACTGTCCTTGAACCAGCTGCAGCCGGAGGATGGCGTTGAGACTGTCACACATCTCCTGTTGAATGGAATGCAAATTAGAATGCAAATCAAGTCTGGAGAGAGTTGCAATGGTTTTCATCTAGCTTCATCCCAGAGACTGTGTGTTGTAGGGGCTATTGTCTGAGATGCAATCAGCCAAGAGATTTCCATGTTTGACCAGAAACAGTCGAGAGTCAATGGTGAGGACTCCCATAGCAACTCCCTCCTGATTCTATACCACTGTCCCATTGCCTCTGCTTGCACTGTTCTGCCAGTGGGACAGACAGAACACACCCAGGGATGTTGATGGTAGTGCCTTAGACATTGTTATACTGATGGAATCCTATATTATAGACAAAGTCACATGGTTACCTGACTAGTCTATGAAACAGCACTCCCAATTTTGGCACTCGTCCCCAGATATTGGTAAATTTGACTTTGCGGAGTTGACCAGATGGAGTTTGCCATTGCTACTTCTGTACCTTAGTTGACACCAAGTGGTATGTCCAGTTTCATTCCTTTTTTGAGACTTTTAAGCAGTTTGTTACAGCTGAATGACTTGCCATACAAACTCAGAGGGCAGTTAAGAATGAATCATATTACTGTGAGTGTGGGGACACACGTAGGCCAGACCAGATATATTGGCAGTTCGTCATCTCTCAAGGACATTATTGAAGTAGATGGGCTTTTTATGACAATCAACTATGGCTTCACTGTCATCATTAGAATTTTAATTCCTGATTTTATTGAATTCAAATTCCATTATCCACAATATGATTCGAATGCGAATGTCCAGAACATTGCTCAGGTCTCTGGATTATTAGTCCAATGACAATACCACTCCATCATCACCTCCCAAAATCACATCTCAGCCTCACTCCCAGGAATAATCTAGTTTGACAAGTGCAATGACTTGTAATTATACACATCACTTCTTTTTTAACTTATAACTAGAAAGCAACAATCTTGCCATTATCTCCACAGGAATGTCTTTATAGAGCAGAGAAAATGCTCCATTGACCAGAAACAGCTATAACTGGTCTGTCAAGATATTGAAGCTACTTTTGCCAGTACTTTACCTCTATGAACAGACTAGCCTTTTGTATTTCATCAATAAGAAAATGCTTTACTGTTATTACCACTTGAATCAGCAATATTTTTCAGTCAAATAGTTTCCTGTACGTTTTTTATTACAACAAGCTGCATTGAGACAACATAGAAAGATTTTTAAAAAAATCAATATTCACAACCAACCAGAGAGAAATTGACTTCACATTAAAATTATTGTGTACTGCTTACTGCACCATTAGAACCGCAGCCTTGGTGCAGTGGGTGGCATCTCACCTCTCAGTGAGAAGATTGTGGGTTAAACGCCCATCTTCAGAGACACCAGAACAACATTCCAGTCTGATACTGCAGTGCAGCACCCGTGGAGCTCTCCATATTGGAGGTACCATCTTTAAATCGAGCCCTGAAGTACTCTCCCAGCTGAACATAAACTGTCTCAGGGCGGAATTTTGAACAACAAGGTTATCATCCTTGATGCCCTGGTTGATATTTATCGTTCAACCAGCATTAACAAATAGCGTACCTGGTCATTATCACACTGCTGTTAGTGGGAGCTTGCTATGTACAAATTGGCTGTTGCAGTTCCTGTATTACAAAATTCATTATTTTTTAGTAATGCACTTTATTGGTTATAATGCATTTTGGGACATTCTGAGGTTCTGAAAGACTTTCTAAACCTACCATTTTCTTTCTGCTGCTATATTTACGGGGTGGCACAGTAGCCTTGGTAACAAGTGCAAATGGAGTGCAAACTAGAATGTTATTGAGTGTGCAAATTGAGTTAAGCCTGTTCTTTGCATCCTCTGCCAGTTTAGTTGCATGAAGAGGTCCCAAAACATGTCTGCACCAAGCAAGCATGGCGCCCCAAACTGCACAAAGCCAACATGAATTTGTTGCAGCATTAGGTTCCCTTTTCGACTGATCATCTTGTGAAATGCCCACTACCCATACTTACCCCCTTCCTCACCTGGCCCCTTTGTACTGCATCAGTACGGGATGTGCATCTCCCACATGGTATAGTCATGGAGCCCAGCCTCAAAATAGCTCAGACCTTATGCCAGCAAGATTGAGCAGGCACTCCACCTGTTCTATGCTCCCCTGCAAATCATACTTTAACTAAAATAAGAGTCTGCACAATATATTTTCAAAATGAGCATGCTCAATGTTCTCTTTATCACGGCTTTCTGATGTCCTTGCAGTGTGTTATTATATCAAAATAATTAAAGTTTTCATTTCATTATTAATAAAAAAAACATTCATTTAATGAACATTACTTCTTTGATTAAAAGAACAGTAATCCATTGCCTTGAAAATAAATCCACAGGGTGAAAGCACTGTGCACTGAGTGAAATAAATGCAATTTTAGAAATTAATTTGGTTAACGTCATTTTTTTTGTGTGAAGGGAGTTCATTAGGTGTGACATGAAATAGTTGATAGTTTCCTTTTCTCATCTCTGACCCCTGGACTATGATTGTATGTGAATGAAAGAATATTGAACAAGTAGAACACCCCGGTCATTGAAGTTCCACAGGGTGCCTTATGCTCCTTAAGTACTTTGAAGGAGGCAATAACAGCAAAAAATAAACTAAAGCCAATGATATCTATTATGTGACTATACTAAGATATGCACAGCATAGCAGGAATACTCCCTCAAGATCCTCTTGAGAAAGCTTCTCCTGAGGTCCCCAACATCACAGATATTAGTCCTTAGCCAATTCAATTAATTCTACATGAATCAAGAAACAGTTGAAGATAATAGATAGCACATGTGCTTAGATGCATGACTTCAACACTACTGAAGAGGCTTGATGCCATCTAGGACAAAACAGACTGTTCAACTTGAACATTTAAACCATTTACTATTGACAGACAGCAGAAATGTTATATACTGTATATAAGACACACCATACAGAAGATGCAATAAAGGAACTTAAAACAGCACCTTCCAAACTTATGGCCCGCAGCACCTTAAAGGACAATGATAATTGATACTGGGGAGCACCACTGCCTGCAGATTTCCCACCGAGACTCTCACCACTCTGACGTGGAACGATAGCATCACTCATTTACTATGGCTGGGTCAAAGTCTTGAAACTTCCTCCTCTGCAGCACTGAGTGTGGATCTGCATCAAGGGCTCTACAACAGTTCAAGAAAGTGACTTAATGCCACCTTCACAAGGCGACTTATTAGTTGGCAAAAATATTGCCAATGATGTCCACATCCTGTGAGGTAACTTGCAGTGAAAGGATCCAGCTGGCTAAGCCAGGTCTTCCCAATCTGTCAGTCATGACCTCTCAATGGTGTCACTAGACAAAACGTTGGGATTGTGTGCCCTGAGGGAGCGATGGATATGTGGTGCAACCAGCTTGCCCTTTTAAATCCTCAGTTTTTTTTAATGATAGTGAATATGGTCTAACTGCCTGATCCTGAGGCCTGAAACCTGTCTGAGAAACCTAATGGAAAGACTGGGTGCTTCATAATGTAAATTCAACAGTGTCCCCTCCATACATGCTACTCACTTAGGTTTTCGATCCCCTTCCAGATGGCACCTTTTGCAGATAGATCTCTTCCTTTTACCCACAGCAATTCTGCACCCCTCAAAGGTTTACTCCCTTCATTATCACAACTCTCACAGCTGTACTCACCACCTAACCCCTCTGCTACCCCCACTTTCACAGGCTGTCCTCCTGCTCTCAAAGATCCTGGGTTTGGGCCACTTGCCAATATCAGGTCATGGGTTGGGAAGCATTGGATTTAAAGTGAATGATAGTTGAATCTGTGCTATGAGATGTGATCTCAGCCAAACCAGCACTAGAATTATAATTAGTTAGCCTCATTTTCTCTAAATTAGGGATAAGGAAGCCAGTCCACGAGTTTGTTCTTTGATGCCTTGGAACAACCACAAAATGAGATTAGTGCCATCCCTGTTATCCTATTGTCTAGCATTACAGCTGGTTGCATCTTGAGACAATGCTTTATAACTGAGCGAGGAGAGATGGAGATGGTTCCTACTTTTTATCCATTGCTTGATTTGCTGAAACCAATTATGTTATAGAGAAGAAGTTCCTTATTTTAATCCAGATGACACTGTGGCTCCCAAGAATAGATGTGATAGGTCTTCTCACATATTTTAAATGCTTATTTCTCAACAACAGAATGGAATTGCAACTATCTCCACTCACACAAGACATATACAGGTATACAAGAAATGGTGGATACTAAGAGGTAGCAGGCTCTTGGATTTTCAAAGTATCCAAAGCATCACTATCCTGAGCTCTTTCAAGATGTAAAAATGCAGGTTTGATGATCTCATTTTGGTTCATTGATGAAAATGGAGGTTGTAAATTTCTGAAGGACTTCAGAGTAGCATAATAATCACAATAGTGGTTTCTAAGTTTGCTCAATTTGAGATGAAGTTGAGACTCTGCAGTGAAGATCAGGACTTATTCTGTATTTCAATAGATAAAAGGATAAAGCTACAACCCTGCCACATAGTGAGATTCTCGAAAGGGTTTTTTGTTTACTCCCTCAATGAGCATCCTTGTTGGTCATTTGAGCGCTCTCAATATGTGCATTAATAAGCAGGCCTCTATCGGTTATTTGTGATTTAATTGTTCACTCAGTTGGTTCCTGACAGTGTTAGAAGTGACACACAACTGGTTTTGAATCTCTGCAATTGCATCTCCTTGTGACAGGATATTATTTCTTCCAGCTCATTTTGAGAGTTTCATTCTGTCGCTACAAAGTCTTTGTACATTGAACCAACATTAAGTCACTAATTGCTGTTCAATTCACAGGACAGATCTGTTGAATTTTTAGCAGGAATGGTCTAGTTGTTTACATATCAAAGTCATGACCAGATACAGAGGCTACCCAAACAAAAAGCAAAATACTTTGAATGCTGGAAATCTAAAATTAAAGCAGAAAGCATTGGACCTCAGGTCTGATAGTACATGAGAAGAGAGAAGCAGAGTTAATTCTTTGAATCTACCATACTGTTCCGCTTATCTTTGTTTCCCCCTCCACAGATGCTGCCAAACCTGCTGGGTTTCTCCAGTAAATATCTATTTTTAGACAAGTTACTTCTATCCTAGATCAGTTTTGTGTATAGTTGCAGACAAGGATGGAAGTCACCTGATCACCTTGATTTCATCTTGCTATAGTGTAGATTATCCAGTGTAAACCTTCTTTTAAAAAGAAAAATCATTTTCCTTAAAATTGCAGGCCTAACTACGAGGACAAGACACCTACCACTGGATGTTCACAGCAATCATCTATTTAGGAACTAATTCCCTTTTAACATGATAGAGTTACAACAGACAATTTTCTAGAATTCTACAATTTGGAAATGGCTCTGGTTGCAAAGGTCAGTCAAAACAATGTTCTGAAGAAGGGTTACTGGACCCAAAACATGACTCTGCTCTCTCTTCACGATGTTGCCGCATCTGCTGAGTTTCTCCAGCAATTTCTGGTTTTGATCTGGGTAACATGCCATGTCTGACAGAAAGAGAGGTACCCACTAACGATGAGTCAAATATTTTTATAGGCCTCACAATGCTACAAAAAGATCTGGGTCATTAAATCCCCCACCATCATCCCTTTCCTCAAGATCCTCCGCCTTCCATCATTACCACCTCTTCCAATAGTTTCCCTTTCTGACAGCTGCACTGGTCTAATCCCAAGTGAATCAGATCACTTTTCAAAAAATTATAACATAGTTATTATCATTCTTGGCTCATTTGTGTTTGAAAATATACACCTTTGCTTACTTAAACTGCACACAATTTCCCATACCAGGTTATTTATTTGTTGGAATGGATGTTGGGGGTGTGGGGCATTATGTAGGAATTTCCTTCTCTCAGCCATATGCTGTAGTGTGCACATCAACTAAGTCATGAACATAGTAATATTGGTTAAACAAGTGAGTAGTTTCCAGTCATCTGTGACTGCTAACAAATTATAAAATCATAGAGAAGTGGTGGAGGAACTATTTGAGATTGAATCGTGTTGACTGGGCTACACTGACAATGTCTGACTATCTTAATTGCATTCCTTGCATCCAACACATTAACATTGTGAATCTTTGCCCACAAATAAAAAGTTGTTACCATGGATCAGAGGGATATTATCAGATAACATAATCCATGTAAAAAAATGATACTGTATTCACTAAGATAGAGGAGGTTAAGTAAGGATTTAATATTAATACTGAAAGTTTGGAAAAGATTTGAGACTGTAAATAGCTAAAGATTATTTCCGATGTTTAGTGAATTGGAAACTTGCAAATGGAAAATTGGGATTAGCAACAATGGATGTGATTGGAAGAATGTTTGTCACAGAAGCATTATCAGAAAATGAAATGCATTAGCACAAGTGGTTATTAAAACTGAGTAACTCACACCATTTCAGAAGTGAACTGGAAACACATTTCAAGAGAGAAGAGAATGAGTAAAGTAAAGGAACTCAGAATTGGAGGAGATAAATTTACAACTACTGTTGGCAGGGACAGGCTGAATCTTATTTTGTGCTGAACTTTTTATGATTTTATAAGTAGTCTTCCACAGTTATGTAACCTTTCTTGTGAGTGAAGAAAATTTGGCTAGGAGAAAGTGAGGACTGCAAGTGCTGGAGATCAGAGCTGAAAATGTTGCTGGAAAAGCGCAGCAGGTCAGGCAGCATCCAAGGAGCAGGAGAATCGATGTTTTGGGCATGAGCCCTTCTTCAGAAAATTTGGCTGTTGTATTGTGCTGTATAATTGAGATTTCTGGTCAAAAGGTAATTTTTAACGTTTCAATGTAACTACTTCTATCAAAAATATAGTTTGTGCTCAGGTCACAGAGTTCTCTTTCTATGGCAAATGGAAATACTGGAATATGGCACATGTAAGTTATGAAACAATATGAGGACACAAAAGGACTGAGGGATAGAGAGGAAAAGACTTTTGCTCCATCAAGGCTCCACAGAAAATGTTATCATGATTGCATTAAAATATACATTATTGATTTTTGAATTCCATCATTGAATTTTGGTCACTGGTACTGAATTTAAAAAAGAATAAAAACCCACTTAAAAGGGCCACAGCATCAGCTGATGGCACAGATTGGTCAAGTATCTTGAAATCAATGTGAGATAAACAGAGTGTTAACTTCAGTTTAAACAACTTTCAAAGGTCATTGATGTGGAAAATTTTAAAGCTCATTTCTTGAAAAAAAAGTGCAAATCATATATGTTCCATCAACTCTCTCAAATTACCAATTAGTAGTGGAAAGCGTAAAGGAGTCCTGTGAATCTGAGACCTAATCAAATCATTGCCAATGTATTCTGAGACAGTCTTTTACATTGGTACTATGTTTCTACATTTGGACTTCTACTGGAATTGAGGCTGCTAAATGAAAAGTACAAGCTTTAAAGGAAATGGTTGAATCTCAATGCAATACCATTTTCTGTGCTTGAATTGTCTCCACCAACATTTACACAAAAGTTCAATGATTCTCCCAGATGTTTCAAGTCTCGAAATGTCCTAGAATCAATGACGGCTGCCTGCATTCATCTGAGTTTCCAGAGATTAACTTTGAATTATAGCGAGTCTGGGATTCACACATCCTGCCAGTTGTTATTTCTAGTGCATAATCTCCATTCCTTTCCAGGGGAACATGATACAATTATTGAAGGAACAGGTCCCCTAATTCAGAAATATTCATTTAAAAATGTGAAAAAAACTAGAGTTCTGATTTTGAACAGATCAAAAAAATAGTAAAGTCGGAACCCTTAAAACATTCCTTGAAGCAATTTCAATAAAAAAGAGGCACTGAAGTTGAAAATCTGCATTCTTTTTGTGGAATGGCAGAAGAGCTGAGACCTGAGATCTCCATTCCTATTCATATCTTGAGTTTCCTTGAGCTCACAATATTTCTCGAGTTGGAAATGCATCAATTCGGCTTTCTATTGAGACAATCAGCACTCACCACCTAACATTTTAATGTATCCAGCCTTATAACATTTGTTATGAAACAAACAGGGACGTTATTTCATACAATTTATCTCACAATAGGCAACCTTAAAGGAAGTTCAATCTTCACCTCCAATTATGTAGGACTCTATATAATCCTTGTGCAGAGTCTCCTTTCCATAACATGACTGGGATTGGGAACTCATTATGTGAATTTGCACGGGAAGTCACATGTGACAAATCTTTTAGAGTTTTTCAAAGAGGTCACCAAGAGGATAGATGAGGATAGGGTAGTGAATGTTGTTGATATGGACTTTAGTAAGGCCTCTGACAAGGTCCTACACAGCAGGCTTGTCATGATGTTTAGGATGCATGGGATCCAGAGGGACCTAGCTAATTGGATTCAAAATTGGCTCCATATTAGGAAGCAGAGGGTGAGTGGCATGTACTGCCACTCACCACACAATGCATTGAAACCAGTGACAGAAACTGGTCATTCTTTGTTAGGATTCACACATTACGTACATTTATTCTACATATAGTTAATGATGCTGATGAACACCAAGATGAAGTTCAAGAACAGCCCTCGTTTTTTATTCATTTGTGGATGTAGGCATTGCTGGCCGGCCAGCATTTATTGCTTGTTGCTCTAATTGCAGCAAGTTCTGGAGCACAAATCTTCAGTACTACTGCCAGAATGTTGTCATGATCCACAGCCTTTGCAGTGCCCAGTGACTTCAACCATTTCTCGATATTGCGCGGAGTGAATCGAATTGGCTGAAGGTACCACTGGGTACTACTGAAGGACGCCAAGATGGATCAGCCACTTGGCATTTCTGGCTGAAGATTACTGTTAAAGCTTCAGCCCCATCTTTTGTGCTGATGTGCTGGGCTGTTCTCAAGTGAATCCCTGGATGACTATAAGACATGTTGGTGCACACTTAAAAGGGAAATCAGAAGAGCAAATAAAGAGTTTGAGATAAATCTGGCAGATAAGGTTAAAGATAATCTCAAGAGGTTCTATAACTAGGGAGAGAAGAGGTCCCCTTAAAGATCAGCATGGCTGTCGCCATATGGAGCCACAGGAGATGGGGGGTATTTTTAATTAATATTTCTCCTGTGGAGAGAATTGTGGATTCTAAGGAAATAAGGGAAACAAGTCTGAATGTTCTGTTCTGCACACATATCACCTGACAGGAAGCGTTTGCAGCCTTGAAGTGCATTTAGATGGATAAATCCCCTGGGCCTGATCAAGTCCATCCTCAGACATTGTGGGAGGCTGGAGAAGAAATTACGGAGGCCCTTGCAGAGATTTTTGTTTTATTTTTAGCCAGTGGTGAAGTTCTAGAAAACTGAAGGGCGGCTAATATTATTCCATTGTTTAAGAAAAGTAGCAAAGACAAGCCAGGGAGCTATAGGTCAGTGAGCTTGACATCAGTAGTAGGAAAGGATACTGAGGGACATGATCAACCAGTATGTAGATAGTCAAGGTTTGAATAGGGGTAGTTGGCATGGATTTGTGCACGGGAAGTCACATGTGACAAATCTTTTAGAGTTTTTCAAAGAGGTCACCAAGAGGATAGATGAGGATAGGGTAGTGAATGTTGTTGATATGGACTTTAGTAAGGCCTCTGACAAGGTCCTACACAGCAGGCTTGTCATGATGTTTAGGATGCATGGGATCCAGAGGGACCTAGCTAATTGGATTCAAAATTGGCTCCATATTAGGAAGCAGAGGGTGATGGTTGAAGGTTGTCTCTTTGACTGGAGGCCTATGACTAGTGGTGCGCCACAGAGATCGGTGCTGGGACCTTTGTAAGTTGTTATTGACATAAATGATCTGGATGTGAATGAATAGGCTTGATTAACAGGTTTGCATATGATACAAAATTAGGAGGTATCATTGACAGCGAGGAAGGTTATCAAATATTAGAGAGGAATCTTGATTAAATTGGGAAGTGGGCTAAGGATTCAATACAGATAAGTGTCAGGTGTTGCACTTTGGAAAGTCAAACCAAGGTAGGACTGACACAATAAATGGTAAGGTCCTGAGGAATGTTGTAGAACAGAGAGACTTAGGTCTACAAGTACATAGTTCTTTGAAAGTGGCATCATAGGTAGACAGGATGGTGAAGAAGGCATTTAGCATGCTGGACTTCATCGGGTGTGGCACTGTGTGTAGGAGTTGGGACGTAATGTTACAGTTGTATAGGTCATTGGTGAGGCTGTGCTTGCAGCATTGTGTACAATTTTGGTCACTCTGTTATAGGAAAGACATAGTTAAACTGGAAAGCATGCAAAGAAGATTTACTAGAATGTTGCCAGGACTAGTAGTCTTGAGTTATACGAGAGGTTGGCCAGGATAGGACCTTACTCCTTTGAATGTAGGAGAATAAGGGATGACCTTAATGAGGTGTATAAAATCCTATGGGACATGGATAGGATGAATTTTAAGAAGATATGTAGCTCAGGTTGGAGTTCTGGATGTAGGTTTGCTCGCTGAGCTGGAAGATTCATTTTCAGATGTTTCGTCGCCATACTAGATAGCGTCTTCAGTGAGCCTCCGGACGAAGCATTGCTGATGATTTCTGCTTTCTATTTATATATTTGGGTTTCTTTGGGTTGGTGATGTCATTTCCTTTGGTGATGTGATTTCCAATTGGGATGTCATTTGCTGTTCTTTGGATGAATGCATATAATGTTTTCCCCAGGGATGGGGAATTGAAAACTTAAGGGCATAGATTTCAGGTGAGAGGGGAAAGATTTAAGAAGGACCTGCAGGGCAACTCCTTCACACAGAAAGTGGGGTAGGCATGGTGGTGCATATTGCATATGAAATGCACTGCCAGAGAAAGTTGTTGAGGCAGGTACAAGAGCAACATTTTAAAAAAACATTTAGGTAAGTACATGGATGGGAAAGGTTTAGAGGAACATGGACCCACTGCAGGCAATTGGAACTAGCTGAGTGGGCACCATGGTCAGCATGGAGAATGTGAGGACTGCAGATGCTGGAGATCAGAATCGGATCCTGACGAAGGCCTTATGCCCTAAACATCAACTCGGATGCTACCTGACCTGTTGTGCTTTTCCAGTGCCACACTTCTTGACTACGGTCACCATTGACTAGTTTGGGCTAAAGGGCCTTGTTTCTATGCTGAGTTACTCTATTACTCTAAGACTCTAGCATCATTAAGGGTGAGGATATTTGTGAAGCATCCTCCTCCAGTGAGTTGTTTAATTGTCCATCACTATTCACAAATGGATGTGTCAGAACTGCAGAGCTTAGATGTGACCTATTGGTTGTGGAATCACTTAGCTCTATCAGCCACTTGTTGCTTATGCTGTTTGACATGCAAGTAGTCCTGTTTAGTAGCTTCACCAGGTTGACACCTCATTTTCAGGTATGCCTGTTGCTGCTCCTGGCATGCCCTCCTGCACTCTCCATTGAACCAGGGTTGATCCCCTAGCTTGATGGTAATAATTGAGTGGGGTTACTCCAGGCCATGAGGTTGTGTTGCAGTACAATTCGGCTGATGTTGATGGCCCACAGTGCCTCGTGGATGCCCAGTCTTGAGTTGCTAGATCTGTTCGAAGTCCATCCTATTTGGCATGATGATAGTGCCAAACAACACGATGGAGGCTATTCTCAATGTGAAGGCAGGACATCGTCTCCACAAAGACAGTGCAGTCGTCATTCTTACCAAAGCTGTCATGGACAGGTGCATCTGCAGACAGCAGATTAGTAAGGATGAGGCCAAGTATGTTTTTCCCTCTTGTTGGTTCCCTCACCATTAGCTGAAGACCCAGTCTCACAGCTATGACCTTTAGGACTCGATCAGTAGTACTGCTGCTGAGGGACTCTTGGTGGTGGAAATTGAAATCCCCCACCTGAGGTACATTTTGTGCCCTTGCCAACTTCAGTGCTTCCTCTAAGTGTTGTTCATCAAGGAGGAGTACTGAATCATCAACCAAGGGAGGACGGTGTATGGTCATTAGTAGGTTTCCTTGCCCATGTTTAACCTAAAGCCTCAAGACTTCATGAGGTCCAGAGTCAATGTTGAGGACTCCCAGGGCAATTCCCTCCTGACAGTATACCATTGCGCCACCACCTCTGCTGGGTCTGTCCTACTGGTGCAACAGGGCATGTCCAGGGATGGTAATGATGGTGTCTGTAAGATATGATTCTGTGAATATGACTATGGCAGCCTGTCGCTTGATTAGTCTCTGAGACAGCTCTCCCAGCACAAGCCCCCAGATGTTACTAAGGAGGACCTAGCAGGGTCAACAAGGCCGTTTCTGCCTTTATCTTTTCCAGTGCTCAGGCCAGTGCCAGGTGATCCATCCGGTTCCATTCCTTTGAAACTTTGTAGCAATTGGTGCAACTGAAAGGCTTGCGAGGCCATTTCGGAGGGCAATTGAAAGTCAACCATATTTATGTGGGCCTGGAGTAAATGTAGGCCAGACCAGGCAAGGATGGCAGATTTCCTTCCCTGAAGGACATTAGTACAACCAGATGGGCTTTTCCGACAACCGACAATGTTTTTATGGTCATTAATCGATTCTTAATTCCTGATGACTTTTTTTTATTCGATACAAATTCTGCTGTGGTGGAATTCAAACTTGGGTCCTTAGAACATTAGTTGAGTTTCTGGATCAATAGTCTCAGGCTAATACCACAAGGCATCACCTCCCCATGCATGTGATTAAAAACAATTGTGAAAATGCTCAATTAAAATGTTTTCTGCTATGAGCCCTTTGTTATATGGATGTAAGGAGCAGCATAGCAACTACATTCATTATCAGTAACCATGGTATTTCTCCTATTGTTGCCACAAAATTATATAAAGAACATATTGAAAAGCTGAATTTAAAGGTATTTTTCTTTAAAAATTTACAATAAAAGAATGAAGTCCTTAAAATATGTCAAGAATGAAAGGTGATAATCTATATAATTCTAGCTGGCTGGAGAAACATTACCTAAAGCAATAAATTTTGAGATGGTAATTGTAATGGGAAAGGAAGTAGGACAGAACATCAAGGTAAAGGTTACAATTCTGATGAAAGGTCACCGTACTGAAAGATTGGGCTGAATTCACAACCTGGGGTCAGGACAATATGGCTGAATCAGTTCCAGTCTCAGTTCCAATTGTGGCTGCATGCAAGGCACAATTTAAAGTTAGAGTCTTAAATGCCCTTGAATCAAGTTGGGTGCCTGATTAGTGGCAGACTGAAAATAATAACTCAAAGGTGATTTCAAAAGGAAAGCAGTAACCATTACTGTTGCCTGGAGCAATAGGGTGGGCAGGACAGCAGAGGACCAGCAAGCAAACTCACAGTCCACACAAGTTCCAAAACACTCACACATCAGAGACTCGAGCTGTTCTGCTCAAGCAAAAGCCACTATGAGTACATCATTCAGTTTAACTATGCCCTTTTCTCATACAAAATTTGTTATCGGCCACCTCATTCAGTAAAGGCTCTCCACTGTCTTCCCAACACTTATGCACTATTGTGTCTCAGACCACTTGCTCTATCTTTTATCATCAATGAAAATGTGATTTTGCCCCTCTCCAGTATATTAAATGCTCTTAAATTACTACAAGAGCCAGGTCATTGGAAATATGCAGGTTATTATATACAGAGTGCCCTATCACTCTCACTTTAAAATTTCTGGCGTATCACAGAGAACTGGGAAAAGTGACATATCAATCAAGTGCACCACTTATGGAATGCACCCTCACCCCTTCAGTCCATCAGTTGTATTCTTCTTCACACATGTTGCAGGGTCTGTGGAAAACTTTCTGTTTACATTTCAGATTCCTGACATGCTTAGTGATGAATAAATTCTGAAGAAATTAAGAAAAGCATTGTTGGGGAGATTTTCCATTTGGACATTGTGTGATAGGAGTACAGCAGTGTGCAACCATTCATATTTCTGACTACTGACTGTTGCTTATATCGAAGGCTAGCCTTACTGAACTAATAATGGGGAGCTTTAGGTACAGAAGTGCATTTGGGTGGGAACACATGCATGAAGGTAAGGGGAAGGTGTGAAACTCTATATTACCTCAGATTTTAAAGGCTCTCAGTTCTTTTTTACACATACAGAATAAAGTGTTCCAATAATCATCCAGTCATACTGGGGATATTGCAACATGATCACAGAGAAATTCTCAATATGCATTCTGGAAGAAAAGTGAAGAGAGAATATGTTGTCTTGAGAATCCTGCCCCTTTGAAATTCAATTCAGAGAGTACTGTAATTCTTAGTTGACACTCGAGAAATATATAATGTTTCAGGTTACGGCAGCTGACCAGCCACCTCAGACAAGTACTGAAGGATACAATGCATGAATCACTGAAGACCTCTGGCCAGAGCTGTGAAAATATTTGCACAGAGGTTAAACACAAAAAGGAAAAAAAAATGCTCCAGTTTATGTATGGCCTGCTTTTGGCCATTTCTAGAATCTTGCAACAATTTTTAGCTTTACATGTGGTGATAGATTTTTTAAAAAAAGGTTAAAAGTTATTTTTGGCTCTGTAATTAATGAGCTGTGATGGGGTGGAAGACAGAGATGGAGAAGATGGTCTTTGAACATCACACCATGACCGTATAGAATATGATTGATCAAACTGCTTTTCATTTCCAAACATTTCCAACTTCCTGCTTAACAGTTCTTAGGTAGCTTGGGATTGGTTGCTATTGTCCCCTAACTACAGAGCTTCTACTTTGTCCATGCTTGTCTGACAAAGGACATTTCCTTGACATCATCTTAAATAACAGAAAATTTGATACTCTGGTTAATCTAATCTGTTAAATTTAACTTTGGAACAGGGAAGTTCTGATCCGAGGAGCAAGGAACCTTTGGCCGGTGAGAAATGAAGGCTGTCCTGAAGTTTTATCTGGAATGAGAGCAGGAAATGATATGTGGCAATGATCATCTCCAGTATCATGACAACACTTTTATGTGTGCGTGCAGCACATAACTTCCCCAGAATCAATCAAGTTAGATTGCCCTCCTATAGTGTTTCAAAAATGCAGGAAGAAAAATTGTCCTTTCTTCCAATGAACTGCACAGGTATCACTTTCTGGGAATTGCTGTCATCTTTGCAGTTTACAAAGACAGATTCAGAAATCTCTCCATACAGTCCTGCAAGTGTTGCCATGGCAATAGAAATAAATACCTGATTATCTGCTACACGTCGAGCTGTATTACTAATGTGGTACGCTGATAACTTCAACATGGAGACATGCATAATGTCCATTAAATTGGAGAATCATACTTTATAATGGAACAGATTTTGCTGAAAAAGTAATGACCTGTACTGTTATTTCTGTGCAAATTAGCCAGCAACTAGTTCTGAGGAAGTAATACCTGAGAATTGTGAACTGCCACAAGGACCATTTCATGTAAACAGTATCCTGCCCTTTACAACCCCAAACATGATTTTTGTAAAGTTGTGGCATTGCACATTAAGTGCCCTTCAAATATGTCACAGAGTCGACCTAATTATTAATAGCAAAAATATGATTTTACCAGCTTTACTTTTACTGGTTGCCAATTAATCCAATTAACCCGTTTGGCTAAAAAGTGAAAAGTTGTAACTGTGGGGTTTCATTCCTTCAACTATTTTTCTCAGAGATTTAAAATCTTTGCAATTTTTAAATAAAAAAACCCAATTTCACTTTCAACCTCTTTTATTCTCCATCTTAGTTCAATCTTTCTTGTCTCCTCTTCTTTGTTTTTATTCATTCATGAAATGAGGGCATCACTAGCTAGACCAACATTTATTTTCCATCCTAAACTGCCTCTTAACAGGGGACAGTTAAGAGTTGACAACGTTGGCTGTGGATCTGGAGTCACATGTTGGCCAGACCAGGTAACAGTTTCCCTCCCTAGATGACATCAGTAACCCAGATTGTCTTTTTCCAACAATTATCAGAGGATTCATGGACATCCTTAAATTCTTAATTCCAGACTTTTTACAAAATTCAAATGCCATGGCACGATTTGAACATGGGTAACTTGAACATTACCTGGGTCTCTGGATTAACAGTCCATCAAAAATACCACCAGGCCATCAACTCCTCTTCTTCTGTAAATAATTTGAAATTGAAGTCATCTACTGTCATTAATTAGAGGTGCCGGTGTTGGACTGGGGTATACAAACTTAAAAATCACACAACACTAGGTTATAGTCCAACAGGTTTATTTGGAAGCACTAGCTTTCAGAGTGCTGCTCCTTCATCAGGTGATTGTGAAAGCAACCACCTGAAGGAGCAGTGCTCCAAAAGCTAGTGCTTCCAAATAAACCTGTTGGACTATAACCTGATGTTGTGTGATTTTTAACTTTGCCTACTGTCATTCACACTCCTTCTTTAGTTTATTTCTCAGTCTTTGAATTTAATTCATGGAGTGTTGTTTGCCCTCTTCTTCACAAAGTTTCAAATGCCCTGTTATGAAAATTTTTTTTCAAGCTGAAAGGCTTTGGAGCAAGCTTAATGGTGTGAGATATCGGACTTCAGCGGATTATGAACTATAGCTTTTAAAGATCAATAATCTCCATGATGTAGCATTAAGTCACACAGGAAGAAAATTTTATCTTTGACTTGTGGTCTCTACAGAGTTGGCCAAACATTAGCTTGTAAAGAACATGATGGGATTTAGTTCCAAAGTTTCACTATGCCTGAACAGCTAACTGAAAGCTGCCTAAACTCACATTATAAATCATAAGAACATCATAGGAATCTGTGGAAGTTTACCCCAGTATGAATCAGAGGAGAGCAGAAAAAGAAGAGAATAAAATCAATGTTATTTACATACATATGAATTTGCATGTTGTGAATATCACAGATGTAATCTGTCACTATGGAACCATACTCAATTGCTGTGCTTTCAACCTTGCTAATAAATTCAATACATTTTGCAGGCATCATGATCAGAAGTTAATATTATGAATAAGATTTCACTGTAGGGAGCTCCTTCATCGTCATTGGATTTCATGCTACTGGTGATGCACCTGAATGAGAAGGGCAGTGTAAAGGTGGCACATTTTACATAATTCAAATATAACGTAGATTTGACAGCTGCATACCCATAGATAAGATAATATAAGCTCTTGCCTTAAGGTATTAAATAAATGAAGTTTTGTCAGTGGCAAATCTCAAAAATATCAAAACATTGGCAAATTAATGATGCCAGGGAAAAGCAGAAAAGACAAAGATTAAGAAATTATCAAGAAAGAGTTAAAAATTGTTGTAAAATATTTTCTTGCATCTCCATGGCAACAGAACTCCAATTATCTCAACTCACCGAGAAAAATATTTAAACAGTATTATTGCATAAAAATTTGGAACACAACCAATTGCTCCCCTAGCTGGCTTCTAATTCTGTAATTTTATTGAGGAGCTTTTTGCAAGTTTTATTTCACTTAAGGGAAATAAGAGTACACTAAAACACAAGTTACATTGACAATAATTTTAAGCCCGGTATAAGTGAATTATTATAGATTCTTCTATTTGCTACTTCAAAGCAATCTAAATATGTGAGAAGGAGAGCTAGCTAATTAGAAGGGTATAGTCCAAAATATTTTAAGGATGTGGACATCCTTGAAGCTGAATTGCTGTTTTAAAGGTCAATCACATATTTTTCCTTAAACAAAGGAGGATAAAACTACCCATGCACCTCCTCCTATTGGAACCCAGCATGCAAATGACATTAAGTAATGACAAGCTGAGACTGTATTCAATCACTGGAATTATAATTCCAATGGTTGAATAGCTCAACCATTTTTACAATCAGGATTCATTACTGAATATTAGAAAATTGGGTGATGTCTCATAGATTTCAAACCAAATGGAGGCATAGGGTTTGCGGAAATTATGACGTATCAGATCAAAGTTGGGGTAAATGATTCCAATTTATCAAGTTTGTTCTAGTTAATGCATCTCTTCAACCTACTTCCACAGAATACTTACTTCACCCACCGTACCCTACCCCCAATCCGAGAACGTTCCTTAAACCTTTTACAGTTAGACTCCCATTGGCGTAGCCTGATCTTTAAAAAGCTAATGGAGTGAAATAAATGAATGATGCGTATAAGAAGTGAAAGGTAAAGATATTGGAAACACAGAAGGTGAAGAATTAACTGCTACTTGGAGCACTTGAGAGAAGGCAAGGGAAGAGCGCTTTGTGGAAAGAGAATGCAGGTGGGACTTGGATGGGTGATGATGGTAGATGATGGTGTTTGGAGGATATGTAAAGGGGCACAATAAAAAGGATTTGATAAAAGATTTAGACATTGCATATTTGAAACAGTGATTTTTTTAATAAACATTTTCTTTAACTTTTTTTTGCCAATCAGCTTCTCCTACTCACAGAGTATTCAGAAACGCTAGATATTGTGGCCCTATAAACCCATACTGGATGTAAACTTTTTAACTATATGCACGTTTATTAAAAAAGAAGTCACATATAATTGGTAATTATCTAGTTAACAACTTTTTCCGATTTTGTTGAAACAAAATCCTGAAGTTCTGAATGTGTAGTTATTTAGTATTCATAATGTAAGCAAATCTCCATTTGCAGTGATATACAGGATAAATAACAAAGGACCCCTAGTTACTATCCCTGTTATGTCTGTGGGTCTGTCTTTTATATAGATTTCAATGGTGTTCGGAAGATGTGTCATCTAAAATTTTCATTTATAATATCATCAGTTAGATGTAAATATTTATGGGGAGGTGATGGCCTAGTGGTATTATCAATTGACTACTAATGTAGAGACCCAGGTAACGTTCTGGGATCCTGGGCTCACATCGCACCATGGCAGATGGTTGAAATTGAATTCAATAAAGATCTAGAATTAGGAATTGAGTAATGACTGTTGTCAATTGGGAAAAAGACTATCACGTTTGCTAATGTCCTTCAGTTTAGATATCTTCTCACATTACTTACTATGGCTGGCGTGGGACTCCAAACCCACAACAATGTGACTGACTCTTCACTGCCATTTGGGCAATTTGGGATTGACAATAAATATTGGCCTACATGCCCATATCCCACTAATGAAGGTAATGAAAATCTTGAACTTCTTGGGGAAAGGAAAATACTTTCCAAAGCTATGATACTGGATGGAGTAGCAGCAATGTTAGATTTAGCTGCTTGGATGGAGACATCATGTCTGCCCACATTCAGAAAGAGATCACATTGACCGATTTGAACATTCTAGATTTGAACACAACTGTGTTAGTCATCAGGGTCACTGCTAGGATGGTGTAGTGATTGTACATGCACAGAGGCACAGGTATGTAATGCTACATCTCTGCAAAGTGATGGAATAGCATTTGGTAGGAATAAAGATGGCACCGCCCTTACAGTCACACAGCAGATTGCTACTGTTTAGACCTGAAACTTGACCAGTCCTCCAGGGTAGACTCTGACCCCAGTCTGCAAATTGTTAGTAGGACAAGAAAAACAGTGGTAATAATGCAGCCAGAATCCCAGGAAAACAACCAGTCAACCGTGACTGCATCTGAGAGGGAAACATTACTGCTTATTTTAACCGTTCCAAAACTGATTTTCTTGTTTCCTACCATTGGGTCAGAGGTCCATTGTGGATTGATGGATATAATTCGTAAAAAGTGAAATCCACCTGCTTGAAAGGAAACTTTGATTGACACAAAAACTACAACTGAATTAGCTTTAAATTGGACAAACGTACATCCCTTTTGATATTGACCACACATGCTAGATGCACTCTGGCTTTCGGAAGTCATTGGGCTCATTTGCGCTTGTGCAATTTTGACAACTATCTCTGTGTTCAGGCCAATACTCTATTTGAACACATATGGAGAGAAATTGTGATGGGGGAAACAGCTTTTGCCGTCCCTCCTTTTCTCTGAAATCTCTCTCAATGTTTGAGAGTTTCCAAATTATTGGAAGGATTCAGTAGAAATCCAGAGTTCTTAAAGGAAAAAAAAATCTGTGCCACTGTCTCCAGAAGAAGTAAACTCAACCAGACTTATTTCAACCAGGAGGAAACATTGATACCCGTTTCTGTTACAAAAGTTATGCACATACATTTGGAGAGCCTCTGAAATAGTCTTTCTTTTTCCCCAAATTTAACTATGACTTGGCTTTAAAAGTAGCTCCCTGCAGAGTTTTTGTTTGAAGTAGTATGATGTGAGTGAGTGAGTGAATGAGTGTGCGTGACTTTTCAAAAACATTGTTAGATATGCTTGTACATTTTAAATTCGCAGTTTATTTTTGCATCTGTGCCTGTGGGTATTTTTGCAATAAATTGGTTACTTGTCTCATTCTGTACTCAGGGTGCTACTGTCAATCCAAAAAGATGTTCTATCTATCATACAAATGTGCAATGAGATATATTAGTGCCAGTGCTAGTATGATGCTGGGTATTTCCATTATACAGGTATATCCCATCCCAAAGACTGGCAGATTCTATCAAATAGCATGTCGCTTTGGCCATTTTCACTAAGCAAGGTATCACCTGCATCCAACCATCCCATGCTTCCCAAAACACTGGGTCCAATATTAGATGTAATTCTGTTATTGTGCAGCATTTGCTAAATAATCCCAAATGTGCAAATAACTATGCTGATAACCAGTTTAGGATTGTTAGTCAGACTTGCAGTGTGCACACTTGAAGCACGAGAAGCTACGTATATTAAAACACATGGCAGAAAGAAAGAATGTGTACTCCACTTGTTTCAATTCAATAAAAATAGGTAGCAAGCTTTTGCTGGTTCATTTCACATGGCTAATCCTTGACAAGTAGAGTCAGAGTCCATCTACTTGATTTATTACTTAACCAAACCAATACTTAACTAGTGCATTCTCAATGGCAATGTCTCTATTAACCAGAGACAACTTGCTAACTAATCGACACACTCTTCCCAGACAATATAAATGTTGTTTACTCGTTATTTTTGGTATTTCTTGTGAATTGTTATGATGAGTACAAACAAAAAACTTTGATGAAATGTGGCATTTTTAAAAACAATACTTAAGCTATTTACCACCAAAGGACTCATTCTTTATTTGTTAATTTAAGAACCTGGCTGAGTTATTTCTGATACTGAACAACATATAGCCTAATTACATAAAATTAACAATATCACCATGCTTTTGAAATCAAACTTTATCATGGCCACTGGAGGAGGAGGTCAAAAGGAATCCCTCTTAGCTGGGTCCTAATAATGGTTTTCTCTTTCTGTTATTTTATATCAATCACAGTACCTTTATTTGTAAAGTTTATATCTTTTTGTATTTGTGGTTCTGCTCATTCAAAGCAATAGCTCTTACCACATTTTCCTGAATGAAACCACATGGGTACGAATAATGGAAACATCACAAAAAGAAATATGAATGTGTGACAGGCCTGTTTCTCCTTCCATATCTTAGTTCCCTAATAGTTCTGATCTGGAAATATAATAGTTCAGTTAATAATTTGCTCATATAGTTCCAACATATGGATACGCAAATCTGCCAACTTTATTTTAGATAAGGTCCCTTAATTCCAGAAAGAAGAATCCAACATGCATACAAACAATGAATTTTATCACCTTTCAGTTATACAAGATAGTAGAAGCTACTGTCAGCTCGGTATGCTATTGGAGTGGTATTGTCAGTTATACAAGTTAATCACCACTTTCTGCCCAACCTCCCAAATGGATAAAAAAAAGCATATAGGCTGTTAAGGGAAACTGCACAATGTTATAATCGCATTAGAAACTATTATCACTGAAAGGGAAATCCAAAAACTCAGCAATCAACCAACTGAACTACTCCACAAAATTTCTCATTTCTAAACAGAAACAAACTTTTTGTTCATGAGAACTAAACAAAGCAAGCACTATGCACACATTATTCTTTATAATTACTTGTAGTGTGAACTTGGTTGTACTTTTTACTCCCCCTTATAGGAGTACCCTTACAGCAGGGCTTCCCAAAGTGGGAGGGATGGTCTGGACTATCACTGGGTTGTGAGCTGAAAGTTTGAGTTCATGAAGTTCAAGATAGTAATGGTTGCCATGGAACTCCAACCAAGTCAGTAGAGCAGTGCAGCTACTCTCAAACAGGCCTCTACTATCACAGATAAGCCTCTTCATTCTTACTAAGGGTGCAACAATCTTCAAACCTCAAAAGAGTGGGAAAATGTTTGATAAGTAAGCCTTATGCAGTACAAGAATTTTGAAGGTACATTAACATTTCCTGCAGCAGAACAATAATGCATTACACAGCTGCCCAGGATTCACTCTGATTTTACTTTGGTATTCTAGTTTTCTCTGAGTTATGTACGTTTATGGGGATTCTTTCACCAGAGTTTAGCTTTTTTTCCCATTTACAGGATGTAGGCATCACTGGCATTTATTGCCCAGAGGGCAGTTAACAGTCAACCACATTGCTGTGGGTCTGGAGTCATATGTAGCCCAGACCAGCTAAGGATGGCAGTTTCATAAAGGACGTTAGTGAAGCAGATGGATTTTTATGATAGTCAACAATAGTTACACAAACATTATTAGGCTCTTAATTCCAGACTTTTATTGAATTCAAATTCCTCCATCTGCCATGGCAGGATTTGAACTCATGTCCCCCAGTCATAACCTAAGTCTCTTGATTAATTGTCTAGTAAAAATGCCACAAAGCTATCATCACCCCCTCAAATTTAGGCTTCATTGCATTCTTGCTTAGGGATTTAAACATCAGGTACATCCCAGGCCCAAACGGCTTCCATAGTATCTGTACACTTGCTGATCTTCCCTACCAAGATGACTGGTTCCAAGACAACTGCAAGCTCTTTTCTCCGACAAAACTCTGTGAAGGCCACTGAAGAAGATTTCTTCCCCTAGTGTCAATTCTTCTAATTTATTTGCCCATTGAGAACTTCAAATTAAGCTTGAAACATATCAATATTCCACAAGATGAACAATAAAGTCTTTTCTCTGTTTAAGATGCATATTTGATGAATATCTATTTCTGTCTACTTTTCCAAATCAGTGAGCCATAGCCTACAACAAAACCAAAACTGCAACTCCATTCTGTAAGAAACACAACCCTTTAATTCTATAATCCGAATGAATAATTTCTATCTCTAATAGCATTTTACAAACATTTTTCCAGAATTTCTAGCATTTAGCTTCTTTTATGGAGATAACGATAGATACCCTGACTTTACCAAGAGACCCAGAAATGGATAATCCATTATTCAGTATTTGTGGTCCAATTTTTACCTTGAAAATAACTATAAGCTTGCTTTTCTTTATAATTAACTCAAAGCTTGTTCAGATTCACTTCTTGGTTACTTATCAATTTCTCAATTACATGTCTCCTTTTGTCTACAGTTAAAATTTTAATTTTCATATCTAACAGTTAAATTGCAAAGCATATGAATGCTAAACTAAATATTCAAAACAACAGTAAAATGCAGGGGCGATTCAAAACAACATTTGAAACTAGGAACAATGTTAACTGTTCCTTTCTTTGTTTTGATTGTAAGTCATTTGTCTATACTACAATTAAATGTAAATAAAAACCTTAATTTGGAAAATTACTTACACCTGAGGTAACTGAAGGAGAATTAAACTCCTCCACACTGCATCAACCATACATTTTGAACATTTAGCTTCAATGTAATTTAGGATGTTCATTCATATCCCTTCTATTATAACAGTTTCATAATGGCTTCTGTAAGTAACTTTTGCCTGCTACAATCCAATGGTTCACATTTCATGCACCCTTCCAACTGAGCTTAGGAGAACATGTGTGTGTGGATCAAATAATTGAAGGAACTAAAATGCATATTCTAAGCAGTCTTTATCCGATGTATCCTCAATTAGATGCAGCAAGACCTGGACAATGTCCAAGCTTGGGCTAGTATGACAAGTATCATTTGTGTCAAGACTATCTTCAGAAAATGAGAATCTAACCATTGGCCCTCTCATTCAATTATATTTCCATTGCTGAATGCTTTGATTGTTCATATGAGGGGCTAAAAGTAGACTGGGGTTATTCGTGGCATTTCTAGTATCCTGGTTAATGTTCTTTCCTTGGAGTTAAAAAGGGAGTTCATCGTATTAACATATAAGATTCTGTGGAGGGGTTGACAGGGTAGATAATAAAAGGATGTTTTCCTTAATGGGGAAATCAAGATATGGGGTACAATTCTAAAATAAGCTGTCATCCATTTAAGATAAAAACACAGAGGACAACTTTAAGTTCATTTTTAGTTGGGGGTAAGCTGCCTCTTGGAACCACTGCAGTATTTTTAGGGTAGGGACACCCACCATGCTGTTATCAAGGGAGTCCCAGGGTTTAATCCAACTGCAGTGGAGGAAGGATGATGTAGTTAAAAATCAGGACATGAGTGGTTTGGAGGAGAACCTGTATACAGAGGTGTTCACATACACCTGCTGCCCTTGTCATTCAAGATGGCAGAGTTTGTGGGTTTGGAAGGTACCATCAAAGGAGAGTTTGTGAGGTCCTGCAGTGTTTCCTGTAGATGATATACATTACTGCAACTATGCATTGGTCTTGGAGGGAGTTAATGTGGAAGATGCTGAATGGGGGCAATGGTTAGATTCTCTTTTGTCGAAGATGGTCATTGTATGGTGTGAATGTTACTTGCCACTTACCAGTCCAAGCTGCATATTGTCCAGGCTTACTGCATTTAAACAACTTCAGTATCAGGAATTGTAAATGGTGCTGAGCACTGTGCAGTCATCGGTGAATATCGCCACCTGTGGAGAGAATGTCACCGATGAAACTGAAGATCATACAATAATAGAATCTCTACAGTGTGGAACCAGGCCATTTGACCCATTGAATCCAACCCTCTGAACACCATCTCATCCAGATCCACTACCCTACCCTAATCCTGTAACCCAGAATTTCCTGTGACTAATCCACTGAGCCTGCACATCCCTGAACACTATGGGCAAGTTACCATGGCCAATCCACCTAATCTACACATCTTTGAACAGTGTCCACACAGACACGTCAAGAATGTGCAAACTCCACACAGTCACCCATGGTTGGAATCGAACCCGGGTCTCTAGTGCTGTGCAGATCATTGGGGCAAGGAACCTATAATTAGGAGCTTCCGCACTGATGTGCTTGAAGTGAGATGATTAAAACCCTGCAATCACAACTATCTTTCAGCTCGATATGACTCCATGAATATTCTTCTTGATTCACATTGACTCAAGTTTTGTTAGGAATCCTTGATGCCACATTTGGTCAAATGCAGCCTTGATGTCAAGGGCAGTCATTCTCTCCTCATCTCTGGAATTCAGCTGATTTGTCCATACTTGGATCCAAGCTGAATTAAGGTCAGGAACTGCTTCATCCTGGTGAAAAGCAAACTTAGCATCAGTGAACAGGTTTTATTTCATAAATGTCACTTGATAGCACAGTTGGTGAACCTCCATCACTTTACTAGTGATTGAGAATATACTGATGGAAAGAGGTAATTTCCTAGGGTGAATTCCCCCTGCTTTATAACATACCTCCATCAATTTTCCACATTGTCAGTCGCTATCAGTGTCATAAGTGCCGGAACAGCCTGGCTCGCGGCATAACTAGTTCTGGAGTACAAGTCTTCAGCACTATTGCCAGAATGTTGTCAGGGTCCATTGTCTTTGCATATCCAGTGTCTTCACCATTTCTTGATACCATGTGGTATGGTTATAATTGGTTAAAAACTGCTGTCTATGATGTTCAGGATATTAGGAGTCGACTGAGATGGATCATCCATTGACACTTATGGCTCAAGGTGGTGCAATTGCTTCAACCTTGCCTTTTGTGCTGGGCATCTCTATTATTGAGGATAATGATATTTCTGGAACTTCCTCCTTCAGTGAGTTATTTAATGCTGCCCCACCAATCACACTGGAACTGGCAGGATGGCAAAGCTTGATTCTGATCTGTTAGTTGTAGGATCATTTTTCCCTATCTATTGCATTTTGATTCTGCTGTTTGGAACCACAAATAATCCTACTTTATAGTTTCATCTGGTTGGTGCCTCATTTTTAGCTGTGCCGAGTGCTGCTTCTGGCATGCCCTCCTGCACTCTATATTGAACCAGTATTGTTCTGCTGACTTTACGGTAATGACAGAGTGGAGAATATGCCAGGCCATGGGGTTACAGATCATGCATGAATATAATTCTCCTGCTGCTGATGAGCCACAACATCTCCTCAGTAGCCAGTCAGTAGCTATGTTAACAAGCCACTCTTGGTGATGGATCTTGAAGTTTCTCAATCAAGGTACATACTGAACTCTTGCCACCCTCAGTGCTTACTCCAAATGGTATTCCTCATGGAATGTATTGACTCACCAGG
>NC_057733.1:29460484-29481528 GCF_004010195.1 Chiloscyllium plagiosum | reverse complement strand
TACTCACATATCATCTCTCTAATCTGCTAGATTAGTGATGGTGGTAACCCATTTAATAAGAACGGGTTACTTCTGGCATTAAAACTACACCAGTTGAATCACAGGACATGGAAAGTCTCTCAGAGGCAGAGACTGGCAATTAAAACACAGTGTAGCTATCCTTAAATGGCAAGAATCTAGCAAATGATCTGACTAATTGACCAAATATTAAAAATACAATTATGACAAATGGCAGCAGCTGTAAAGGGCAATAAAAATTGAGACTCATAAATAGATCTATAGAATATAGGGATATGAAACGTAAAATAGATATAATTCAATATTTGCATAAGTTATTTTCTCAGCTCAATATGATTAATACATCACACATATCCTTTGAAAATACAGCAAAGAGAATAAAGTAATGAGGTGGGTTAGGCACAGTAACTTGGGTTCAAATCAACCTAATGGGATAAAAGTTTATTCTGTCTGCTGGTTGTAATCGCTTTAGAAATCCCAACCCAGCACTTGATTTGCATGTAAGTGCGATATAATACTGTTTCCAGTTTGGTTCCAAATGCTAATCTTACTTGGAGAGATTACAGGTATGTGGTGGAGCCAGAGGAGATATTTGCTGATTTGGGGACTGAGGCAAGTCACATGATCCTCAACCTGCATCTGTGCTTATGCTGATCCAGAAGCAGTTAATACTGATACCTGTGCCTGAAGGATAAAGGGCTCCAGCCGTGAGCATTTCACGATCATGATAAGAAAATGATTCAGAAGAATTAAGTGCCATAATGGCATTGCCTTTGACACTCGCCTATATGTTTTAAAATCCCTGGTTAGTATGGGAAGACATTCTTAATTAGCTCTAACTGTGAGACCCAGGTTGATGGAAATGGGAAGTGGAAAACCATGGATCAGAAGATACTAATCTAGATAGTGCATGCTTTTTGAGAGAACAATCGAGGGTATATGGAAATAGGCATAACAATCAGCAATACATAACAATGTGAGGATGTTTGATTATCTACTAACTTCTATTATCCTCCAAGGGGAATTTCCTTTATTATGACAGATAATCACAGTTTAACTGCATTGCACATTTCTTGATGAATGTGGTCATAATAATTGCTGTGGCAATACAGCACCTTCCTCAAATCTTGTCCACAATTTACCAGTTTGTGCAGCAAACAGGAAAGGTACATGTTTAGTGTACAAGTTAAAAGTCAGATGAAAGGGACCTGTTCAAGTTCTGAAAATGAAATAGTGAGCAAAAGGCTGGGACATTTTGCTCAGTTTCGAACCTGTTTTAAGAGACTAATAAACTCAGAAACGACAATACACTAATTCATGGAGCTAACTTATTTGTGGCAATAACAAAATAGAGAGAGGAAACACTAGAAAAGTTTGAAGTCTTTCTCACCAGAGAAATAGACTAGATATTTTACACTTTTTCATTATCTCTTATCTGTCACTGTGCTGTCATACTCTATTCACTCAGCTATTTTTCTCTAAAATAATACTGCAGTAAAGAACATTGCAGTATCGCTTCTTGCCTCAGTTAATAAGTCGAGTGCCATGTGATGACAATGTTCCATGCTGCTGGGGTACTGATTTCCCAACTGATAGAGAACTTCTACAGGGTCAGCGACCATCAGAATGATCCGTCAGAGATGGAGGTCTGACTCGTGGGCTTCAGCACAAATAAATCACAAACATTCAGACATAAAAAAGAATCTCAGACTATTATTTTATTCAGTTAAATTGTGAGTACTTTGAAGAAGTTGTATTACTTACTTAGATTTTCTTTCCCATCAAACCAAAAATAAAAGATAACTTTGGACATGAGATACACTAACTCTTCTGTTTCAACTTCTTGACAGGTTAAAATACTTTGATGAGATTATGGTGTACCTCTTCTTTTCCCAATAGTGACCAATTTATTGCAATATTAAACCATTCAAACGTATGCATCAATGCCATACAACATAACTTGACAGAATCTGACCTGATATCTGTGGTTTGTCATCTGCACATTGCGTTTACAGAAATTATTTCTTCTGAATTCAAGTCACTACTTCCACAAATAGGGTGTAACTAATCCCTGAACTTTCATCCATTGAAATATTTGTCCGAGTAGAGAAATCGTTTCTTTTCAATGTTAACATTTGCAGTGCAGTGCAATAAGGGTAAATTGTAAAAAGCATGATGCACTCTAAAGGTACATTGATGGTGTTTTAACATTAAACGCTGTGAGTCAATGTAGGATGCTATTCTGTATTGATTAATTTTGATGAACTTTCAGATAAACCTCTTAACATATTCTTACAGAATTTGTGAGATTGTGTTTTTATTAATAAAAATCTTCAAACTGTTCATTGTATATTCAGGAGTAAAATACAAGACAGGTGTTCACACTTCCAAGAAAACTGTTTTATCAGTGGCCATGATGATTACTGCGTGTTTCTACCAATGCATTAATTTTGTGTCACCTTTTCAAAAATTGAAGTCAGGAAACTGCTATCAGACATCTAGAGATATTGAGGACACTAAAACCAATGTGTAGAGGATGCCATAAGGTTTGGAAATTTTGAGATGAGGGCGTCTGAGATCTTTAAGAAGTAGGACTGATATCTGAATGTATTTGTTATGGTGTATTAGGTGAATAAAAGCAGTGGAAGTGAGCTCTGGGTTGATTTAATGGTGCAAGAGTAAGCTTGGGATGTGAAAATATTTGGGAAGTAGGTTCTCAGTAGATCATCCGAGTGAGATCCTTTGAGGCTGGAACAGTAAAGGTCGTAAGAATGGGAATTATATACCAGACTCTGGGAACACCAGAAGAAGGATTGTTTCTAATAAACCATGAGGCTCTGGGATGCATAAGATGGTCTGTATGGGAGGTCAGCAACTATAAGTTGAGTCATAGTTATGAAGTGATGGGATGAGCAAACAGAATTAATTGTACCATGTAGAATTACTGTTAAAGGAGGGAAGGTGGATCTAGTACTAAATAAGGAGTGTCCAGAAATACCAAAGGGAGTGGAAATGAAAGATTATTTTTGGCAGGGAGCCCGGAATAGGATAAGAGTTGGAGGGACATATGCCAGTATTTCAGGGAAGAAGTCGATAATGGGGAACCAAAGTTCTCTTCTCAGCAGTTTTACAAAAAATGTCTGACCATGTAGCACCGAGATGATAAAGCCTTTTTATTAGATTTTCAAGCCTTGATGGACTTCTATTCTCATCATGAGTCATTGTTCAGAATGCCTTTTTTGACATCTTGTTCCCATCCCTACAAATGTCTACAGCTGGTCCCAGATCATGATTCTGCACCAAATCTTTTAAAAATCCTTGAAAAAATAGTTGCTGTATTTGGACTATTCTTTTCTGCCTCACCTGTAGTTAACACATGATTATGTTTCATTCTCACCTCTTTTACTCTCTACCTCTTTCTTTCATTGCCAGAGTTTTTTTAATGTGACAAAAAAAGTTAAAATTGCTTGTATTTATAGTGAGAAAACATTAGCAGTCCTTCTGAGGACATTGATCTCTGAATGATAGCATTATACAAATTTACCACTCTTGAAACATAAAAAGGTTATTAAGAGTAACAAATGAGTTGCGGCAAGGAAACAGACGATTATTAATGTATTATTTTCTATCATTTTACAGTAGAGTAAAGGGGGGTTAAAAAAAACAGTACAAACTGACCTAAAAATCAGTCAAGGAAAGAATATAATGGATTTAAAAAGAAGGTAATGGAGAATCCAATGGATCTTAATCAAAATCTGATAGTTTCCATTCCAGGTCTGAAAGGAATTAAGTAAGGAAATTGCAGATCTGTTAGTCATAATTTTCCCGATGAGCATTTAAAAAGATCACAGTTTTTCAAAAAAGAATAGGGAGCAAACTGAAAGAAGTCACAGATGTGTTAGTGTAACATCAGTTTTAAGTAATATGGGAAAAAGCACATATAAACACAAGTGTTTCAATTCAATGGTTCAATTCTATTGACACTAAAATAATATTTTTAACTAGAATGTTTAATGTTGCAAAATTTTTTTTAATTTCAAAAATACACTTTATTCATAAAATTATTTGGATCTCTATACAATTGGTCATGCCATTCTTGTAGGAGAAAGTGAGGGCTGCAGATGCTGGAGATCAGAGCTGAAAATGTGTTGCTGGAAAAGCGCAGCAGGTCAGGCAGGATCCAAGGAACAGGAGAATCGACGTTTCGGGCATAAGCCCTTCTTCAGGAATGAGGAAAGACACTTTCCTCATTCCTGAAGAAGGGCTTATGCCCAAAACGTTGATTCTCCTGTTCCTTGGATGCTGCCTGACCTGCTGCGCTTTTCCAGCAACACAATTTCAGCTCATGCCATTCTTGTGCACACAATATATTGCTTTACATACAGACATCAAAATTTATTTTCCATATATACAAGTCTGTACATTTACTATCCAGCTCTTCTGCTGAGGCATCAGTGGAGCCCAAATGACTGGGTGGCCCCCTATTCTCCCATTGAGAATGCACTCAACTTGCTACTTTTTGAAAGGGACTCTACTTAATACAACCACCTTACACATATGTGAATCCACACAAATCTGAGGAAATCCGAGCACAGAAAAGCTTTATTTACATTTCACACTGCACTATTATTGATAGCCACCATTGGAACCAGTGTCCAGAATGCCCCATTGGGGAATTCCTGGAAGAAGTTAAAATTCAGGGAGATCGTATGATTTCCCCAATCCCCATCTGCACTATCATCAGTTACTTTTACAATGATCGGCCTTGTGTAGTGTGTGTCCCACTCTCAAGAGGTGGAACAGCTGAGCACTTAGACAGGTGTCAATTGACTGAAAGAGTCAGCACGGTATTATGAAAGATGGTTGATGCTTGAATTACCCTAGTTGAACCTATTGAGGCAGTCACTAATATGGAGGCGAAATAAGCTTCTGTGGATGTTTTCTAAATGGACCGGAAAGTATTCATGAATTTCAAGAGAAGAGATTATTTGAAGTAATAAAAGCTCATGGAATGGGAAGTAATCTTATGGCACAAGTTGGTAATATATTAGGAAGCGGGACATTAGGGAAAAAAGATGGATAAAACAAATAATCACTGACTGGTGTGATGTAACTGAGGAATGTTCCAAAGGAGCTGTATTGTTGCCTCATTTCTTTATTATGTATCAATAACTTGGAACAAGAAGCAGAGTTGGATATCCAAGTTTACAGATGCCACTAAATTAAGAGACACAACACGTCCTATGATACAAACAGGAAATTACAAGGAAAGATTGCGTGAGTATGCAAAACTGTGGCAGATGGTATTCAACATGGCAAAGTGCATGTTATCGATTTTGGATCCAGGAGCAGTAAATTAGAACATTTTCTTTCTAGTGAGAGACTAAGACTGCGGAGGAGGAAAGGAATTTGGATGACTATGTGTGCAAATCAGTAAAAGATAGCACAAAAAGTAATCAGAAAGAGTAACAGGATGTTGTCCTTTATCTGAAGGGAGTTTCAAGCAGGAGAAAGTTATACTTCAGTCCAAAGATGTGCAGGTCAGGGTGAATTGGCCATGCTAAATTGCCCATAGTGTTCAGGGATGTGTAGGTTAGATGCATTAGTCAGGGGTAAAAGTAGAGTAATAGGGTAGGGGTGTGGGTTGCTCTTCTGAGGGTCGGTGTGGACTTGTTGGGCCAAATAGCCTGTTTCCACACTGTAGGGCTTCTATGATCTGAAATGTTGCACTCCATTTTAGAGACCTCAACAAAGATACATTGTTATTGGTAGCCTTTACTTGAATAACATTGGGCTTAAAAGTTAAATTATCTGCTCAGCCTAACTAAGCATTATTTTGATTTCCTTTGAGTTAGTATATTGAGGGGAGTTCCATCTGAGGCATTTTACACGGCAGTGGGATTTGACAAGGTAGATATGGAGAATTCTTTTATCCTGCAGAGAAATTCGAAATGGAGACACAATAAAAATCTGCAGTTGAATTAGTTCAGAGTGAAATGAGGTTGTATGTTTACACACAAATGGTAATGGAGATCTGGAATTATCTCTACGAAAGGATAGTATTTGAAAATTTCAAAACTAACCTTGACAGATGTTAGACAAATGTATCACAGATATGAATTGAAGGCAGATAAATGGAGGTAAGGTACAGATTAGGTTAGTAGTGAATGAATGGTGTAACAGGATTGAAGAATTTAATGGACTATTTACATTTTGGAAGTTTACGGCAGTTAAGTTTAAGACAACCGCATACCGCATTCTTTTAATAAACAGAATAATAAATCAGAACTTTTCATGGTGTGATGGATCATGCTTTAGAAGTTTCCATTTGTTTTTCAATTCATAACTATGACAGGATATTCTGAAGTTACCTTGTTAAAAAATTAATTATTGTAGCCTCAAATATTAAAATTCACAAAAATAATGTACTACATCATCGTTAACTACCAGTGTCAAAAATTAATATCTTCATCTGTGCTGTACTTCAATACAATATTGAGTCGAAAAATCAGGGCTACCACTAAGGACCTAAATGTGTGTGCAATGAGTTCATCTGAATATTCTTTCCTGGCATTTAGAGACTTCCATTAAAATTGAGTATTCCATAACTGGATTAGCAGAATTTAGGAAGTTTGTCTCTGTTAAATTATTTTAGAACTCTTGAGAAACATTAGAGGATTATTACTGTGGGACATTGTGATTTCCTGATTTTTTTTCCCATTACCACTAATGGAATCATCTTAGCAATTGTAATATTACAAATATCACAAATTGCCTCCGATATTCTCATGGGTTCACCATCCATGTTTATTCCCATAAACAGGCCACATTCTATCAATGAGGAGTCCATCTGTGCTGCCGTCTGACTAGTTCCGTCACAGTGTGATCCATGGCCCCTAACATTGATGCCCTTCTGAGTTTGTTAGTTACTGTGGGAGGATATGTCTCACTGTAGTCCCGAAGGGAACAATGGAACCATTTTCATTTGGGCAACTGACACTCCAGCATCTGCAGTCATTGTTTTTACCTCACTGATTTGTGTGCACTAACCATATCACTGCCCTCAGCAGTTAGGAAAGATGCATGGGATGATACATTCATTCTTTCAAAGGAAGAATTTCTAATTAATCATGGCATGTTTCATTAAAAAAAAAACTCACCAACACTTGGATTTTTGAGGTTGCAGCAACTGCAGGAATAGAGAAGAGGCATAGGAAGGTGACTGCCCATGTCTCTTGCTTATCAGGACATGCTCCTATTGAATCAGAGAAGCTACAATGAGGTGAGCTGTCCCAAAGATGGGAGGAAAAGGATAACTTCTCCAACCAAGCAGGAACGAATGGAAGTGACCGAGGAGGTCTGCAGAATTGTGAGCCCTCTAACCTGGAGACAGTGTGCCAGGATGATGTCTGTTCTCAAGAGGGCAGGACAACTACATGCTGCAACACATTCAGGCGCCAAGCCCCACAATCTGACTTTGTCAGCATTCTTCTTTCACTCCTCATGCCAACACATTTGGCAACTCCACTCATTTTCTCCCTCCCTTTCTCTGGCACCTATTTGAGCAGTCAATACTCTCACTCAATCACAGCTTAATGCCCTCTGGTACCCAACCTCACAGCCATACACCAGAAGTGTTGCTCCTCCCTCCTGTTCCCACAAAACATTGCAAACACTTACAACCTTCATTTTCTCTGCTTGTAAAGGGAGCATACTACCGGTGAAAGGCAGAGCCTGGGTGGGCATGTACCTTCAGTGAGAGGCACTTTGTTGGTCAATGACAATGGGTGTTCCACTTGGAGTCTTGTTGATGGAGAGGTGTTATGTGATCAGTATCAGTTGTGAAAGCCTGAACCCCCTGAAGCACCGGTGGGGGCACACATCATGAGAACCAATCCTCAGCATGAAGAGGAGTTTTGGGAATCTTAACTCCTCACAGACAACTCTGTGCGCCCATTGATCCCATCTGCGCTGTAGTGGGGTGGGCAGTTGAGGAGAAGATGCTGCTGTTGCTGCAGGTGACAGTGTTGTAGCTTCTGCTCTTGCTCCCCAGAGAAGGAGAAACTTGTAGAAATATTTGCATCATCTTTAATGACAGGTGAGGTAACTGATGACTGGAGAGTGGCTAATGTTGCATTTTTGTTTAAGAAAAGATTGTAAGGATAAACCAGGGAATTATACAACTGTGAGTCTGACTTTGGTTATGGGTAAATTACTGGAGATGATAAAAGGTAGGATTTATAGACATTTAGAGAGGCAAAAATTGATCAGGGCAGTCAGCATGATTGTGTGCAGAAAATTGTGTCTCATAAATTTGATTGAGTTTTTTGAGCAAGTTAGCAAAGAGATTGTTTATTTGGATTTTAATAAAACCTTTGACAAAGTTCCGCATGGTAGACTAACTAGTAAAGTTAGGTCACAGAGTGAGCTTGCCAATTGGATACATAATTGGCTTAATGGCAGGAGAAAGACAGTCATGGTGGAGGGTTGCCTTTCGGACTGGAGGCCTGTGAACAGCGGTGTTCCACAGGGATCAGTCCTGGGTCCTTTTCTGTTTGATATTTATATAAATGGTTTGGATGAGAGTATAGAAGGCACGGTGAGTAAGTTTGCGGATGACACCAAAATTGACGGCATAGTAGACAGTGAAGAAGGCTTTCTAAGATTACAGAGGGATCTTGATCAACTGGGTTAATAGGCTGGAAAATAGCAGATGGAGTTCAACCTGGATAAATGCGAGGTATTGCACTTTGGTACAACAAACAAGGGTAGGGCTTATACAATTAATGATAGAGCCTTGGGTAGTATTGTAGAACAGAGGAACCTAGGAGTGCAGGTACATAATTCTTTGAAGTTTGTGTCATATATAGACAGGGTAGTTAAAAAGGTGTTTGGCAGGCTTGTTTTTATTGCTCAGACCTTTGAGTACTGGAGTTGGGAAATCTTGGCTGTACAAAAAATTGGTGGGGCCTCTTCTGGAATACTGTGTCCAGTTCTGGTCACTCAGTTATAGGAAGCATATTCATTCCTGCTCCTTGGATGCTGCCTGACTTGCTATGCTTTTCCAGCATCATTCTAATCTTGACTCTGATCTCCAGTATCTGCAGTCCTCACTTTCGCCTATAGCAAGGATATTATCAAGCTGGAGAGATTTCAGGAGAGGTTTAGTCAAGATGTTGTCAGGTATGGACGGTTTGAGTTATAAAGAAAGACTGGATAGGCCGGGACTTTTTTCACTGGAGCGTAGGAGGTTGAGAGGTGATCTGATAGAAGTTTATAGAATAATGGGAGGTATAGATAGTGTTAACGGTAGTTGTCTTTTCCCTAGAATAGGAGATTTCAAGATAAGGGAGCATATTTTTAAAGGTGACTGGAAAGAGATTTTAAAAAGACTAAGAGGCAATTTTTTTTACACAGAGGATGGTTTGCATGTGAAGTGAACTTCCTGAGAAAGTGGTGAATGCTGGTACAATTATAATGTTTAAAAGACATCTGGATAGATATGTAAATAGGAAAGGTTTGGCGGAATATGGGCCAGGAGCAGGCAGGTGGGACTAAGTTTAGTTTGGGATTATGCTCAGCATGGACTGGTTGGACTGAAGGGACAGTTTCTGTGCTGTATGACTATGAGTTCCATAGTTTCATGCTGTAGCGAAGACTGGGTGCCGCTGAGGCTTAGCAAATTACTTGCCATGTAAGGGGCACTTCAAGATATTTGGCAGTCACCTATCAAGCAGTGACAGCACTCTGAGTGAACTGTTTTGAACAGCAGTCTGACAATGGTCATGGCTGGAGTTCTTCAGTGTAACTGACTATACAGGAGCTCTCTGCTGGCTTTGCAAACCTCTCAGACAAAGTTGGAAGAGTTTGGGATCCATTAAAATCCCAAACAAATATAATTTTTCCATGACCCTACCAGCTTTGTGTTCTCATTCTACTATGGAAAGCAGATGGAAGAGCATTCTTCAAAGAGGAGACTTCATGACAAAAAAAATATGATCGCACAACCCTCCCCAACTCTGTGATCGCCAAAACAGTTCAAAGATGTATCCTCAATAAAATGTCATTTCCCTGATTTGAGTTTTGCTGCATTAGTGAGCTCCGGACTGATGAACCCTCATCTGTTGGACACAAATCCCATTATATCAGGTCTGGGTCATACATGGATGAATTGCATTTTCTAACAGCTAGTGTAATCACCAAATGTACACAAAAATGCTGATATGATGATCTCCCTGTTGTTTCCAACGCAGAAACAATCCAAGCAAACGTTTGAGTTAACTATTGCTGGGAACTAATTGTTTCTTAATTGAATCTGACCAACATATAAATAATAGAACACAAATTAAGTTCCTTCCAGCTCATATATCCGAGTTGTTTCCATTTCAAGATTGCACACATGCAATTTTGTCTCCGATGAATGCATTTTCACCAAATGTAGCTATTTCTTGGAAAATAAGAACTCAGTCCCATGGAAAATCAGCGCTGCAATCCCTTAACAATGTCACTTTTGCTTGTTTTAATCCAAGTGTGAGTAATGCACATGATGAAGACGCAAGATAGAAAGATGTTTAAATTAAGATTTGAAAACTGCAGAGATTTGCTGCATCCAGGTCACCAAACAATAGAACCTCAGTAAAATTACAGGCCATTCAGCCCATCACGTGATGCCAGCTGAATAAACTAGCCACTCATTGTATTCACATCTGGTCCATAGCTTTCAAGATTACAGTGCTTCAGGGGCAGATCCAGGTTCCTTTTCAGTAAGTTGAGGGTTTCCAACATAACTGAAATAGGCAGCAAATACCAGACAGCCAGCACATGCTGTGTGGAAAACTTTCTCTTCATATCTCAACTAATCCTTCCATCAATCACTTTGTATCTGGGCCCTCTGGGAATGTACCTCTCCACCAAGTGGAAAAGGTTTCCTTGCCCACTCTATCCAAGTGCCTCATTATTTTGTATACCTTGAGTAAGTCACCCCTCAGCTTCCTCTGTTGAAAGGAATACAATCCCTGGTCTCTTTCCTCACAGTTACAATTTTCAAGTCTGTTGGCACTATTCTTGTAAATCTCCTCTGTATTCTCATTGCAGCAGTGATGTCCTTCCTATACTGGAGTGACCAGGACTATACACAAACTCCAGCTGTGGCCTAACCAGGTGTTTTACAAAATTCCAGCATTACATCCTTGCTCTTGTATTTAGTATTTCGCCCAATGAAGGAAAGCATCCCATATGTCTTCCTTACCACTTTATCCACCTATCCTGTTACTTTCAGGCACCTCTAGACATGCACTCCAAGGTCTCTCACTTCCTCAATCCCTGTTAATACCTTCCTGTTTATTATGTTTGGCTTTCCCAACTTCTCCAGATTAAATCCAATTTTCCGACACATTCAACCAAAACATTGATGCCCTCCTGCAGTCCTCTTCATTATCAACCACACAGCCAAGTTTTGTGCCATCTGCAGGTTTCCCAATCATGCCTCCCACGTTTACATCTACTTCAATAACATATACCACAACATCAAGGGACCCAAAACTCAGCTCTATGGAACACAACTGGAAATCCCTTTCCATTTGCAACAATATCCATCAACCATTACTCCTATTTCTTATCAATGAGCCAATTTTGCATCTGACATTGCACTGTACCCATGGGCATTAGTTCTACTGACCTGTTTTTTAATAGATTACTTACAGTGTGGAAACAGGCCCTTTGGCCCAACAAGTCCTTTGCCAATAGGGGCCTTGTCAAATGCTTTACTAAAATTCAGATAGACCACAGCACTACCTTCATCAATTCTGCTTGTTGCTTCAGAAAGTTAATTAAAGTTAGTAATACATGATCTTTCCTTAGCAAAACTCATTCTGACTTTAAGGCTTCCCTGTAAAGCATAACATTCTATACCACCCTAAGGCCTAAAATGATGCTTTTATGACATTGAATGTAACTAAGAGAGAAGGAATCACATCATAGTTTTCTGGGTATAGCGAAGTGGGAGGTGGAAATTTAAACAAAAGAAAAAATCAATAATTTGGTAACATTTGAGGTTTCAGTTTATATTAACATCAGGGAAGTGGAAAGTTCTGCTCGTACACTTTACTAGAGATAGAGGATAGTTTAGATCACTGATGGATAAAACCTTCAACAGCCAAACTGCATTCATTTCACAATGATAGTGCTCCATTATGATTCAATCATCTTATACTTTGGGACTATTATTTCTTCCAGGTTTTATTACTGCCAGTAATTCATTTCACCATTAGGGATTGAATGCTCAATGCAGAAACAAATATCGTCATAAATGGTGAAGGGCAGATACCATGATATAGCAACTGGGGTAGGATAGTTATCTGTGTTAGATTAACAAAAATGAATTTCTTCCTGCTTAAAGCAAGGATACATTTTAAACAAGATCTTCTCCATCTCAAGTTGATCAGATGTATTCATTACAATGGCACCGATTTAAGGACTCCTCTAATCGTACTTGGGTTTGCTTATGGTATGTCAGTGGTTATGCTTTCATTAAAGTGAAGCACTGTGTTGTGAAGCTCATTTCCAATGAAAGAATTTGAAATATGTTTTGAATGAGCCAGCAACAATGGAATGAAGCCTTTTAATTCTGTTCCTAAAGGATATCTATTTTCTTTGCCCACTGTGCCAAGGGTAGGCAATAGTTAGAAAAACTGTTGTTCTTTCACTTCTTTTCCCACGCCGCTCCACAGCCTGCTTTCCCTGGCTCCATACACACATAAGAGCTGTTCATCTCTTTCATCTCCTAGTAGTGTTAAAAGGTCATCAACCAAAAAGGTTAAGTTTGCCAGTCTGTAGATGATGCTTGATCAACTGCATGTGTTTTTTTTTTATTGACACAACAATGAAATTGCCTCAAGTCTAGCCCTCACTGAGTATATTTCGGTTTGGATACTCCTGTCATAGCATTATATCTTGGCACACAATACAAGTTTAGCTTTTGAAAGATATAGATTTTTTTTCTTTCATGGAAAGCTGTATGTTTCTTTCCTACATTATCAAATAAGTCCGCAACATCGATTATAACTTGCAACATGTCCTTATGAAGCACTAAGATTTTTATTCGAAATTCATCTAAATGTGAATAATGTTACAATCCTTCCAAGTATTGATGCTATTTGTACAAATTATCATTATTTATACTAGGAACTTGAAGATATGATGCTAAAAGCGTGGCAGGTATGTGCAGCAAGGTGAATTATTGTTTAATAATCTTGAATACAGAAAATCCATTTACTTCTTGATTGTTCTGAATGTTGCTTTCTGTGTCCCAGGACATTGCATGTTACAAATATACACAGGTGCACTGAGAAAACACATTGGTATTAAAATGTAAATATGTATAATATATAATAGCTTCATAGACAGAATAAAATCAACAATAAAGATGGTATTTTAAAATGGTGGACATCACCAAATAAAATTGAAATCTGTGTATGAAAGGGGGAGAAGACACTGAAAATACAGGCAGAATAAATACAAATATCAGTGAAGAAAATGATGAGCCGGATTTACACTTAATTGTCCCTGACTGGCATTCAGTGACATACCCAAGGAGGTGCACCTGAGAACTTACAAAAAGTGAACACTTTGGTCCAAGTCTTTCAGTCTCCAAATCATTCAAGATTGAGCTCAAATGACTGAGATGCAAACTGAGACTCTGTAGAAGTCCCGAAATGCTAACCTACGGTAAGCATTGCCTGAAAAGCTTCCATTTCTGATGACTAATCCCTCCATTCCCCATATCATCCTACAAATATCTCCAATTCTGATATAGAATAGGAGAGAATTTTCCTTATTCTGATGTACTGGCATGGTCAGTTAATCAGGCACTGCAGATACAGACGAAAACTTAATCGCAAAACTGAGTAAGAACCGATGCTGCTAATACCCACTGACCTGATCTGATCATCCGACCCAACTACTTTACAACCACATCCCCAACTCAGCGTACCCCTAAGACTCTACCCAGCAACAACCTCACCCACATGCCGCCTCACTAGTCTATCCCCCTACCGTACACATCGACCACCCAACCCATTCACGTCACCCACGTAACCAATCTACCAACTTTCACATTCATTCACTTGTTAGCATTTAAACTGGGCTTTGGAACTCACCATACCCAGGTTGTCTTGTAAAAAGGAAACATGTACTACCTTCCCCCACTGACCTTACACCATTTTGCTGCTTATCTCCAATGAACACCATGTTCCACATTTCTGGTAAATGTAGGCTTAGAAGGGAAACTTTCAAGCAGAGCAGCAATCCAAACAAGATTACTCATTCCTTGGAAGATCTGAGCCCCTATTTTTTTCAATATAACTTGGACAATCTTCATCAACACAAGATGGAATTGAATGGGAGCCACCCGACCTCCCTCATTGTCTCCAATTATACATGAAACTGTCCAATGCAGGAAGTAGCCTACATGTCTGGTCAAAACAATGAAACATGAAGAGCACCTTTGAGACCTTCCACTGAGAATAGATTAAGAGAGCAGTAGATCTCTCCCAGGGAGTTAACAGCTATTAATGTTTCAATGTTTATTAAAACTGATGCAAAACAAAATACTTAGATCTGATAGCTGCAGGCAAAATTCCACAGAATTTGTGTAATGGGAAAACATTATTATATTTCAAAGAGAATGCAAGTGGCCAAGATTCAAACTCCATTTTGTATTAATGGTAATGTTATTAGAGAGCACCTGTGGGAACATTAGCCAGAATCTTCCCAAGTGCAGATAATCAGTGAGATATTGAGCAAGGCCCTTCTTAATGTCAAGACTAAAATGTTGCATTTTCTAAACAATGCCCAGATGCAGAGACATGAGATTCTCACTATCAGCCTCATTACTACCTGGCATTTCCTCATTAATAGACAGGCTCACATTCTACCAGTCACCATATAGAATCAAGAAATCAAAATTTCCAGACATGAAGGTCTGTGGCAACCTGGCAACTCCAGCTCCCTACCTTCTTCTCTGGACCTCTATCTTGGACACTGTGCACCTGCAACTTGGGACATGCTCCATGGGCAACAGGTGCATGCATCCCATGTCTAAAGTCCTTGACATTCGATGGCTACCAGCCTCACTAGGAGCCTTTCACTGAAATGCTGCTGCAAGGACTCTTTGTGCACAGGGACAGCTCATGGACTGGACCAGGCTGCAGTTCAGCACTGCTTGCTCACTCTTCTAGTGTTTAGTGACCTTGTAACTACCTGAATACTGTCAGCATCCCGCTTTGCCTTGTGCTTTTGCATTTTGACTCATTAGCCAGAGCCTAAAGTCTCTCCGTACTTCTGTCTTGCCTTGCTGTTCAGCATAGGCAGAAAATTAGGAAGTCTGTCATTGGTGTCAGCAGTCGTCAATCAAGGGGGTGGATAGTTTGCCATATGGCACTGTCCTATCTCAAGATCATACCTCCATGTACCAGCAGTGCATGTGTCAAACATGGTGGGTGAGAGGAGGGAAGATATTTGATGGGACAGTGAGGGTGGCTGAGCATGAGTATTGGGAGAAGGTGAGTGCAGTAACAGAGATTGAGTGAGTATGTGATAGCAAGTGATACTTATCCTGTCAGAGCAGAGAAGGTCATTGACCTTTCTGCAGCATTGTCACACATTCCTTTAGATAGCGGAGACCACATTGACCTGGTTGGAAACCTTGGACCAGGCTGGCGGTGTCCAGAATGTAGCCTCCCCTCTCAGTTTTTGCAAAGAGGATGATCCTCCTTGGCATTATCCCATCCTCCAGGTCTCATCCACAAAATTGGGCACCAATTTTTCATTGTCTGCCATATCTATGGCAAACCATGCTGGATCAGCTCTAGACTGCCAGCACTTGTCTGGGTGCACAATGGCCTTTTATAAAATGACTGGGTCACCAAGAATCCTGGGATGTTCAGTCAGTGGTGAGTGCTTTAGGTGACAGTGGTGGTATTGGACAATCAGGCTGGTATTGGACAAGTAGCATTTCAGAAGTGTTTGGTGGATGATTAATGAGCAGATTTTGGGATCATTTGCATGAGAAAACTTATTGGGTTTTGCAGATAGAAACCCTAAATGAAACTAAATAAAAATGACACTTAGTCTAAATATGGAAAGATTCAACTCACTGATACTAAAGTCACCGAACAGTTGGTCTGGGAGACAAGGAGAACACAAGGAGAAGATCTAAAAACAGAAAGTTATGAAAAGAAAACTCAAGAGGTCCAGCAGCAACTATGGAGAATGAGTTAACATTTCAAGTCCAAAAGACCCCGTTGGTCCCAACACTGCCAGACCTGCTAAGTTTCTCCAGGAGTTTATGTTTCACTTCAGAATCCAGGATCCACAGTATTTTGCTCATTGACAAAAAGGAAGAGATCCTTCCCAGAATGGAGTGGACCCTGTTGAGAATTACATAGAGGACAGGGAGCTGGGGCTATTCAGTTTCCCCACTGATTTACAGAACCAGGCCAGATCTTTACAACTGCAGCTCAACTGCATCTTCAACTAGAGCCAAACCAGAAATCCAGTTTCCAAGAGTAAGCCATGTCAATTCATTGCCAAAACTTCCAACTTCTATGTTCCTCAGTAAACCAAAAGGAAAACCCCAGGACCACAAGATTCCCTCCATTAAATAAACACTATAGTGACTTTTAGGACTTTTATTCTTAAAAACACAGTGCACGCTACCTCTTCTACGTGTGGGTCCTGGGTGCTGCACCTACCCCAAAACATGAGTACAGCTTAGAGCCCTGAAGCCTGGTTCTTGGGCCCTGATATACCAACTCCATCCACACCCCATCCCCACCACCACCACCACCCCCTGAACCACCCCCTCCCTCACCTCTCTCCAGGCCCTGAATACAATTGACATTCTATTGATGTGCTGAGAAAGGAATGGTTATTGTTTCCTTTAATTTAGAAAAACCTATGAAAAAAACCTATCTTGAATCTGTTCTTGACAGTGATATAACACTTCCTCTCTAAAAAATGTCTCAGGAGCAAGAATGTCTTAATGCCATTATACAGGGCTATGGCTTGACCACATCAGGAATATTATATGCATTGGTCTCCTTATCTGAGGAACAATGATTTTGCTGTAGAGGGAATGCAGCAAACATTTACTAGACTGTTTCCTGGGATGGTGGGAATGACATATGAGGAGAGATTAAATTGATTAGAATTATATTAGTGGGCGGCACGGTGGCACAGTGGTTAGCACTGCTGCCTCACAGCGCCAGAGACCCGGGTTCAATTCCCGCCTCAGGCGACTGACTGTGTGGAGTTTGCACGTTCTCCCCGTGTCAGCGTGGGTTTCCTCCGGGTGCTCCGGTTTCCTCCCACAGTCCAAAGATGTGCAGGTCAGGTGAATTGGCCATGCTAAATTGCCCATAGTGTTAGGTATAGGGGTAAATGTGGGTGTATGGGTGGGTTGCGCTTCGGCGGGGCGGTGTGGACTTGTTGGGCCGAAGGGCCTGTTTCTACACTGTAATGTAGTCTAATCTAATCTATATTTGCTGGAGTTCAGAAGAGTAAGGAGGATCTCACAGAAACCTCTACAATTCTAGCAGGTGGAGATAGGGTAGACGCAGGAAGGATGTTCCATTTGAGAGTTCAGAACCGATGGTCACAGTCTAACGATCAGGCAGCAAATTTTGATTAGGAGAAAATTTTTACCCAGAGAGTAGTGAGCCTGTGTAATTCACGACGAGAGAAATCGATTGAGCCCAAAACATTTTAAGAACATCATTTGGGCCTAACGGGGGGGAAAATGGGAATGTGAGTTGGGTGATCAGTCATGATCATAATGAATAGTGGAGCAGGGTCAAGGGGCTGAACAATCAACTCCTACTCTTATTTTCTAAATTTCTAAATGTCATTGTGTATAGTTGAGTTGTGGCAAAGAAGAGGAACTATTTTAACATCTCTTCCCTAGTCCATAACAGGCTGCTGATTTGTACTCCCTCTGGTTCCTCAGATAATAAAGAAAGATCAAGCATTTCCCCAGTTATGGATAAATGAAATATCCCATTCACACACTCAGGGATCATAACTCTGGGCAGTGATAACTTCTAGTTGGATGATTCACACACACATAAAAGAAAACAGTGATTTTAATATGTTACACAGTGTGAGTATTGATCATTGTGAAATCTTAAGAAGAGTTCAAGGAATCACTCAGTGTTGTTCAATCTCATAATGGCTATATCACATACTGGCCATACCCTTTGGTGCAGTGAAAGTGATCCAGGCAGTAGATTTTTTTTTAGAAATATGTGTCAGTTTCCTACAAGTGGGAGGATCTAAGTTCAAGGTCTACTCCAACACTGTAATCAGGAATGAAATCTAATGGTCTATAGCAGCACTAATAGGAGTGCTGTTTTGCCTGAGTTGCTGTCTTTTGCTTGAAATACTGAAATAAAATCCTGTTTGTTCTCTCAGGTGAGTGCTCACTATCCCACAGCACTGTTTTTATGAAGAACCAAAGTTATCCATTAACAGTAAGAAACAAAATTATCTGATCATAATGGAATTGCTGTTTATGGGAGTTTGCTGCGTAAAAGAAAAACTGGTTGCCTCTATATTACAACTTCAGCAGTTTTCCATTGGCTATAAAGTGATTTGAGACATCCAATGGTTGTGGAAGATAGCATACAAATGAAATTTTTTTTTGGAAATATAAAAGCCTCAGGACAGTGTTAGTGACACATCAGAAAACAAAATGTTAAAGTGATTGATTAAATGACACTGGAACAGAATTATAAAATTTTACGTCTGAGTTATTGACTTCACTGTGTCAGTAAATGAATCCATCACAAAGTTATAATCACTTTGTCATCAGTATCTGGTGTTATTCATATGATTAATCTCTTCTAAATGGCTCTTTATACTGGGTCCACAGAAACTGATTTTACTGGCACATAAGCCTGTGAAAAGACAACGATATTACACTAAATACAAATACAAGTTGCAGACAGATGTACCTCTATTATAGCTTCTAATCCAAAAAGAGTACTTGGCTGGTCTAGGTTGTTTCAATTGTTTGACAGCAGAAGTAACATTACAGATCAACATGTAAGAGTATAGTGGTTGTTCAAATCTTGCCTCAAATTAGAACATATTTTGTGGTTCTCCACAATTTTATAATTTTACTTTAAAATGTATGTCTAAAGTTTACACATTTTTATTCATCCAACAAGCTATTTTGCAATAGTTAAAAAAAGAAACAATTTCTACTTGTGGAAGGATTTGAAGCCAGGGGAAGATAATTGCAGAGGAGATAGAAGGGAATGGAGGAGAATCTTTAAATGTGTGTGTGTGTGTGTGTGTGTGTGCAGGCAGACACAAACACATAAAGAGAGAGGAATGCTGGTCTGGAATGCACTACCTGAAAAAATGGTTGGTAGTAGCAGATTCAATTGCAACTTTCAGAAGGGATTTAGAAACATAGTTGAAAATAAAAAGAAAACTGAGGGATATGGGAAATGAGTAGGGCAGAGGAATTAATTGGATGGGTCACTGAAAAAGTCAGCACAGGTATTGAGGGCTGAATGGCCTCCACAAAAACTAAACATAACCCTTGATTCCACAATCCTTGAGAGCTCTATCCAACTCTTTCTTAAATGAATACAGAGACCAGGCCTCCACTGCCCTCTAGGGCAGAGCATTCCACACAGACACCACTCTCTGGGTGAAGAAGTTTCTCCTCATCTCTGTCCTAAATGGTCTACCCCGTATTTTTAAGCTGTGTCCTCTGGTTCGACACTCACCCATCAGCGGAAACATGTTTCTTTCCTCCAGAGTGTCCAATCCTTTAATAATCTTACATGTCTCAATCATACCCCCTCTCAGTCTTCTAAACTCAAGGGTATACAAGCTCAGTCGCTCCAGTCTTTCTGTGTAAGGTAATCCAGCCATTCCAGGAATTGACCTCGTGAACCTACGCTGCACTCCCTCAATAGCCAGAATGTCTTTCCTCAAATTTGGAGACCAGAACTGCACACAGTACTCCAGGTGTGGTCTCACAAGGGCCCTGTATAGCTGCAGCAGAACCTCTTTGCTTCTATATTCAATCCCTCTTGTTATGAAGGCCAGCATGCTATTAGCCTTCTTTACCAACTGCTGTACCTGCATGCTTACCTTCATTGACTGGTGTACAAGAACACCCAGATCTCACTGTACTGCCCCTTTACCTAAATTGATTTCATTTAGGTAGTAATCTGCCTTCCTGTTCTTGCCACCAAAGTGGATAACCATACATTTAGCCACATTAAACTGCATCTGCCATGCATCTGACCACTCACTTAACCTGTCCAGGTCACCCTGTAATCTCCTGACATCCTCCTCACATTTCACCCTGCCACCCAGCTTAGTATCATCAACAAATTTGCTAATGTAATTACTAATACCATCTTCTATATCATTAACATATATTGTAAAAAGCTGCAGTCCCAGAACTGATCCCTGCGATACCCCACTGGTCACTACCTGCCATTCCGAAATGGAGCCGTTTATCACTACCCTTTGTTTCCTATCAGCCAACCAGCTTTCAATCCAAGTTAGTACGTTGCCCCCAATACAATGCACCCTAATTTTGCCCACTAACCTCCTATGTGGGACTTTATCAAAAGCTTTCTGAATGTCCAGGTACACTACATCCACTGGATCTCCCTCCTCCATCTTCAGAGTTACATCCTCAAAAAATTCCAGAAGATTAGTCAAGCATGATTTCCCCTTCATAAATCCATGCTGATTCTGACCAATCCTGTTACGACTATCCAGATGTGTTGTAATTTCATCCTTTATAATAGACTCCAGTATCTTTCCCACCACTGAGGTCAGACTGCTTTCTCTCTCCCACCTTTCTTAAAAAGTGGTATAATATTAGCCACCCTCCAATCCTCAGGAACCGACCCCGAATCTCTCAAACTCTGGAAAATAATCACCAACGCATCCACGATTTCTCGAGCCACCTCCTTCAGTACCCTGGGATGTAGACC
>NC_057733.1:29434401-29460260 GCF_004010195.1 Chiloscyllium plagiosum | reverse complement strand
TTTCTTCCTTTTTGGAATGAACTGATCTTGCAACTTCTGCATTATACACAGAAATATCCACCATTGTTCCTCCACTGTCATCCCTGCTAAGGTATTGCACCATTGAACTTTGGCCAGCTCCTCCCTCATAGCTCCATAGTTCCCTTTATTCAACAAAAATATTGTCACTTCTGAATGTACCCTCTCCCTCTCATATTGCAGATTGAAGCTTATTGTATTATGGTCACTACTTCCCAATAGCTCCTTCACTTCGAGGTCCCTGACCAATTCTAGTTCGTTGCACAATACCAGATCCAGAGTTGCCTTCTCCCTGGTCGGCTCCAGCACCAGCTGTTCTAAGAATCCATCTCTGAGGCACTCCACAAAGTCTCTTTCTTGAGGTCCAATACCATCCTGACTCTCCCAGTTTACCTGCATGTTGAAATCCCCCATAACAACTGTAGTAACATCTTTGCGACAGGCCAATTTCAGCTCCTTCTTTCATTGATTATTACATTACACAATATGCTTGTACAGTGATAGTTTGAATTTGTCTCTCACCGTAAACATAAAACTTATGACACTTAAATCTCAGAAAGTTAAAGGCACATTTAACTCCTTCTACAGTAAAATATTAAGATCCTAATACAGAACAAGCAACTTCACAAATTGGAAATTGAAATATTTTAGCACAAACTGGGATTGTCGCAAGATGAAATTGCACTCCTTTGGTTCAGACCTAATCTCCCAGCAAACTTAAGGCCAGCCTTTAGTTATTAATTATACCTGGCATTCTCTTCTGAGCTTTTATTCATTCTTCAGATGCAAGTGTCACTGGTGAGGTCAACAGTTATTGCCCATCCCTAAATATACTTCAGAGAATGGTGGTGAACCACTTTCTTTAACTATTGCAGTCTGTGCAATACAGGTACAACCACAGTACTGTGTCTCACTAACTTGAATGAGTTTTTTAAAAGGGTGACAAAGAATGAGGATGAAGGCAGAGTTTATAAAGTCATGAAGGGCATGGACAGGATAAGTAGCCAAGGTCTTTTTCCTAGGTTGGGGGAGTTCAAAACTAGAGGACATAGGTTTAAGGTGAGAGTGGAAAGATTTAAAAGGGGCCTGAGTGGCAACTTTTTCACACAGAGGTGCGTGTATGAAAGGAACTACATTAGGAGGTGGTGAAGGCTGGTAAACATTTAAAAAGCATCTGGATGAATAGGAAGTGTTTAGAGGGATATGGGCCAAATGCTGTAAAATTGAACTGATTCAGTCGAGAATATCTGGGAGGCACAGATGAGTTGGACTGAAGTGTCCGTTTCCATGCTGTCCAACTCTATGATCCAATGAGTGCTAGGATTTTGACCCAATGCCAGTGAAGTGAATGGAAAATGATAGAGATTGGTATGAGCTGATGATCCTCATTTAATAAGCCAGTACATGCATGATGGGCCGAATTGCCTTCTTCAAGCCATAACACCTCTGTCATTCTGTGACACTGGCAGCAATGTCACAAAATCCTCGCAGCAATAAGCACTTCCGCCTTTCTCTCCAGACAATTGCAGAAGTTGGGCACTGAAGAAGCTCTTGTCTGAATAACAAGCGCAGAGTGGAAGATTGCCAAAGAAGGCATAGGCCATAGAGGATCATCCTCCATGACTCTCCCCAGAAACAATCCTAACAAGAGATTGGAAGACTCAGACCTCAATCACATATATGTCCCAAGGATCTTGGGAAAAGTTGGGTGGCTATAGATACAGATGCAAAAGAAGGAGAAATGAAAGTACTGAGAACAATATTTTTTGGCCTTATTATAGAAGTAGCCATTTTGACTGAGGATTTGATCAGTAAGGGGGAACTGTCTGTTAGGAGAGCATGCCAACTGAGCTAACTTCAGCATCGTTGTGTGGGAATTGATTTGCCATCATAAATTGCAAATTCCTGACTAAGTGACATGAGTACGACAAGTTTCGATATACAATTTCATACAGAATAATTCAATAGTCATCTGGGTGCTGTAAATTTTAATGTTATTTCATGTAAGATACTTCAGCACACTGAATTAGATTTTTCAACTTTGCAAGCATTGACAGGTTTCTGCTCTTAATGTTACTGCACAGCTACCAACTAAGCACTAAGCAGCATTTTCAACTTTTGTTCAAATTAAATTGACTGGTATTAAATTTAGCTGCAGTTTACAAAAGCAGCCAATCAAATTCAAGTTGAAATGATGCAAATGAAATCACCTCCTTGACCTTTACAAAGCTAGTCTAGCCTGGTTTCTGATGGTGATAATAATGGAAAACAACTCAAAACAACACTTAACACACGCTGAAGCTGACGAATTGCTTGTGGTTCACAAATTAAAGCATGCACACACGTTTTAAAATATAACGAGATGTTGGGGTAAATAGGAAAATATCCAGCTGAATAATTAATAGATATACCAAAAACCATAGGAACAGAAGTAGGCCATTCAGCCCATTGAATCTGCTCTGCTGGTCAATGAGATTGCCGCTGATCTATTAATCCTCAATTTCAGTTTCCTGCCTTTTCCTCATAACACTCAATTCCCTTACTGATTAAAAATCTGTCTAACTTAGGCTGGAATATACTAAATGACTCAAACACCATAGCTTTCTGTGGCAAAGAATTCCACAAATTCACTACCTCTGAGAGAAGAAAGTCCTCATCTCTGTTTTAAAAGCATCCTCTGTCTCTGTGCCATAAAGCATCCTGCAAATACTGCCCCATCACATTCCTTGCTAGGGTCCACTTCCAATCAATTCTGGCCAGTTCCTCCCTTATGTCTGTGTAATTACCTTTACTCAATTTTAATACTATTACATCTGTTTCAAAGTTTCTCTTCTCAAACTGCAGAGTGAAGTGTATCATATTGTGGTCACTGTTCCCAAAGAGTTCCTTCACCTTAAGACCCCTCATCAAATCTGCCTTATTACAAATCACCAAATCCAGAATTGCCTGTTCTGTAGTGTGATCTTCTACAAACTGCTTCAAAAAACCATTCCGTAGATATTCCATGAATTCATTTTCTAGCGGTCTGCTACCAACCTGCATAGTGAAGTCCTCCATGATTATTGTAATAGTGCTTTTCTCACATGTCTTTTCTCATTCCTGATTTATTTTCTTTCCCACATCCTGACTACTGCTAGAAGGCTTATACATAACTCACATCAGAGTCTTTGTTCCTTTGCGGTTCGTCAACTTTACTCACACAGATTCTGAGCCTTCTGACTCAAAAGCACTTTCTACTTTTGATCTAATTTAATTTCTTACTAAGAAGGCACCCCAGGTCTATCTTTGAGGAGAAAGTGAGGTCTGCAGATGCTGGAGATTAGAGCTGAAAATGTGTTGCTGGAAAAGCGCAGCAGGTCAGGCAGCATCCAGGGAACAGAAGAATTGACGTTTCGGGCATTAGCCTGAAGAAGGGCTTATGCCCGAAACGTCGATTCTCCTGTTCCCTGGATGCTGCCTGACCTGCTGCGCTTTTCCAGCAACACATTTTCACCTCAGGTCTATCTGCCTGTCCCTTTGATAGGACACGTAGCCTTGGGTATATAGTTTCCCAGCCAAGATCCTTTTGCTACTACGTCACTGTGACACCCACATCATTGTAATTGCCAAATTCAATCTACACTACAATCTCATGTTTTGTACACTGTGTACAATTAAGGACAACACCCTCAGTCCTGCACTGACTGCCCCCTTCTCATAGCTATCCTCTGTATTTGCTGTACCAGAAATTGGATTCATCCTCCTTGGAATGGGACAGAGAGTATTTCATGTTCTGAAAACGTTGATAATGTCTGCTGAGCCCCCCACCCGTTTAGCTTTTTCCATAATTATCCATGCAATGAACAAACACTCCCAGTATTTAGTTTAAAGCCCTATCCACAGCCCGAGCTATGTGTCCCAAAATGAATCAGGTGGTGCTCGTTCTATTAGAACAGCTTCCCTCTTTCCCAGTACTCCTGCCAATGTCCCATGAATCCAAATCCATTTCTCCCACACCAATGTTTGAGCCAAGGAAAAAAGGATAACTTTTTTCTTCTTTTTACCTATTGTTGATACCTATGTGTACACAAAACCTGGATCTTTCCCCTCCCACTCCAAGTTCCAGATGAGATATCCTGAACCTGGGGACCAGTCAGGCAACACAACCTTCGGGAATGTTGATCCGAGCCACAGAGATCAATGTCTATCCTAAATTACAACAACATTTTTCTTTGCTTCCCCATCTTGAATGGCTCCTTTTACTACGGCCTTATGGCTAGTTTCCTCATCCTCCCTATAGACCCAACTCTCATCCACACAGGGAGCAAGAATCTCAAAGGTTAGACAAGCTCAAGAGCTGAGGCTGCTTCAGCACTACCTCCTGGATTCGTCTATCTGCCTCGTTCCGAGTCAAACCTTCCTGTCTCTGACCACTGACCGAATTCAAGGTTGTTAATCTAAGGGGTGTGACTTCCTCCTGGAAAAAAACACAGCATCTAGCTAACTGTCCTCTTATCAAAGAGTGCACCCAGGTGAAGAAACACTGTTTACAACAATGCAGCTACATGGTTTATTAATTACAGCACCAAAATTAAAGATAGGCTACCAGCAACTCTGCAACACAAAAGGCTGTCAGATAGTACAGACTAAAAATTATTCACAATCAGGAATTGTCACTCAAGCATCAATATATGTTTCAACCTGAATCTTCTTCAAGTGACTACAATAGAACGTGTCACAATATTCAAAGCTCAGATGCCCACTCGTCAATGGGGTTCACCAGCTCCCATATCATGCAGGTACGACACATCACCTGGCTTGGCATCTCTATTTTACTTACTTAGTTCTAAATTTGATTTTTTTTAAAAAATGTACTGGTCCTTTAGTTTGTAGCCTGCAAATATTTCCCCTATTTACCTTCAACAGCTAGTCAAATTAAATACTATTACCTATCAATGAACTTATGGTTTACCTGCGAGGTCACTCTTTTGTGCTGAGCCCCTGGGCTTTAATTTATTCCTTTAAAAAAATGTACAAACTATGAGCCTTAAAAAAAAGCAATCAAAAACACATTTTCTCCTCTGTACTGATTTCCAACATTGAGTATGTTGTCAGGGAATTTGGAGGCTGCATCTCATACTGGATGTGACCTTACTGACTCCAAAGTTTACTGATGGTGAGTCTGTCAGATTTATTACAGCAAAACAATCCGAGAGAAAGCCATCCAATTGGCATGTGAAGCAGAAGTCTGGCAGTAAGTGATAAATCCCAAGAGGATAGGATCAACCTTGTCACAGGAGATCCGTCGAATCCACTCAGTTTTAAAGTACAAAAACTGTAAAGCCATATGAGAGAAGCCACAACAGAGATAGTAGGAGAGCTACCAGATTCTAAAGCCAGCTTGGGTGGCAATGAAAGCTCTCAAACACAAGCAGTACTCACCTCCTAAAAAATAATGCTTGAATTATAGAACAAGAGGTCACTTTCAGAATTGCACTGAAATAGGCCACAGTCACAGTGCAACAAAAAGATAACAACCCAAACTTACTCACAATGTAGTTAATGAGATAGAACTAATTGAAGAAAATCCAGAATTATTCCTTGGGGAAATGGGTGATCAAGAGTAAGCTTTTTGTATTGAATTAGTTTTATTGTCACATGTAATCAAATGAGTACAGTGAAAAGAATAAAAAGACGTCAACAGACATTTCACTAATTTTAAGCTTAATACAGGAGTGCATGCATTATATGATCAATGAGTGCATCCAGGTGAAGAAACACTGTTTACAACAATGCAGCTACATGGTTTATTAATTACAGCACCAAAATTAAAGATAGGCTACCAGCAACTCTGCAACACAAAAGGCTGTCAGATAGTACAGACTAAAAATTATTCACAATCAGGAATTGTCACTCAAGCATCAATATATGTTTCAACCTGAATCTTCTTCAAGTGACTACAATAGAACGAGGGAGGACGTGGCTAGGATTTTGTTGTGGGACAGTTGATGAGCAGTGGAGGACTTTCCAAGCAATTCTTCAAAATGCTCAGAAAAAGTACATTCCAGTGAAAAGGAAGGACTGTAAGAAAAGGGGTAATCTGCCATGGGTGTCCAAGGAAATATGGGAGGCTATCAAGTTAAAAGAGAAGGCATACAAAGTGGTCAAAACCAGGAGGAAACTAGAAGATTGGGACAAATTTAAAGGTCAACAGAAAGCCACAAGAAGAGCTATAAAGAAAAGTAAGACAGAGCATGAGAAAAAACTAGCACAGAATATAAAGACGGATAGCAAACATTTCTATAAATATATAAAACAACAAAGAGTGGCTAAAGTAAATGTTGGTCCTTCAGAGGATGAGAAGGAGTATTTACTTATGGGATATGATGAAATGGCCAAGGTGTTGAATAGGTATTTTGCATCGATCTTCACAGTGGAGGACACTAATAACATGCCAGTAAGTGACAAAGAGACGAAGGTAGGTGAGGACCTGGAAACAATCATTATTACAGAAGAGGTAGTATTGGTCAAGCTAATTGAGCTAGGGATAGACAGGTCTCCTGGCCCTGATGGAATGCTAGAAGAGATGGCAGGAGGAATAGCAAGCGCTCTTGTGGTAATTTTCCAAAATTCGCTAGAATCTGGGGAGGTTCCAGCAGATTGGAAAATAGCAAATGTGATGCCATTGTTTAAAAAAGGTAGGCAAAAGATGAGGAATTACGTTAGCTTAACATCTGTAGTGGGGAAGATGTTTGAGTCTATTATCAAGGAAGAAATAGCAAGGCATCTCGACAGAAATTGTCCCATTGGGCAGACGCAACATGGGTTCATAGAAGGCCGGTCATGCTTAATAAATCTTTTGGAATTCAATGAAAACATTACGAGCATGGTGGACAATGGGGACCCAGTACATATGGTGTACTTAGATTTCCAAAAAGCCTTCAACAAGATGCCGCACAAGAGGCTGCTGCATAAGATAAAGGTGCATAGCATTATGGGTAAAGTATTAGCATGGATAGAGGATTGGTTGACTAACAGGAACCAAAGAGTGGTGATAAATGGGTGATAATCTGGTTGGCAATCAGTAACTAGTGATGTGCCTCAGGGATCAGTGTTGGGACTGCAATTATTCACAATTTATATGAAAGATTTGGAGTTGGGGACCACCTGTAGCGTGTCAATGTTTGTAGATGACACTAAGATGAGTGGTAGAGCAAAGTTTGCAGAGGACTCTGAAACTTTGCAGAAGAACATGGATACTTTAAGTGAGTGGGAAAAGGTCTGGCAGATGGAACACAATGTTAACAAATGTGAAATCATCCATTTTGGTAGGAGTAACAGTAAAAAGGATTATTACTTGAATGGTAAAAAGTTGCAGCATGCTATTGTGCAGAGGGACCTAGATGTCCTTGTGCATGAATCACAAAAGGTTGATCTGCAGGTACAACAAGTAATTAGGAAGGCACATGGAATGTTGTCCTTCATTGCTAAAGGGGTTGAGTTAAAGAGCAGGGAGATTATGTTACAGCTGTACAGGGTGCTGTTGAGGCCACACCTGGAGTACTCCATGCAGTTTTGGTCTCCTTACTTGAGAAAGGATGCACTGGCACTGGAGGGAGCGAAGATTGTGGAGTTGAGGGGGGTTAGCTTATGAGGAGAGACTGAGCAGCTGGGATAACTATCCACTGGGATTTAGAAGGATGAGGGAATATCTTGTAGAAAAGTATAAAATTATGAAGGAAATAGATAAGATAGAAGTAGAGAGGATGTTTCCACTGGCAGATGAAACTAGGACAAAAGGGCATGGCCTCAAAATTAGGAGCAGATTTAGGACTAAATTGAGACAGAACTTCTTCACCCAGAGGGTTGTGAATCTACAGAATTCCTTGCCCAGTGAAGTAGTTGATGCTACTTCAGTAAACATTTTTAAAGCTAAAATAGATTTGTTTTGGACAAGAAAGGAATTAAGGGATATGGTGAGAGTGCGGGTAAGTGGAGCTGAGTCCACAAGAAGATCAGCCATGATCTTATTGAATGATATAGCAGGCTTGACGGCCTACTCATGCTCCTAGCTCTTATGTTCCTATGTTAAATGGACAAGGAGTGAAATTAGTTAAAATCAAGAAACTATTATTCAAGGAACAGCTAGTTATAGAGTTACTAGACAAGGAACAGCTGGTCAAAGGAATAATAGTTACTGAACTACCAGTTGAGGGCAAACAGGAGAAGATTTCACAGGCCTCCTTAAGCTCATGGCAAAACACAAACAGAACACAGAATCCATTGTTATGGTGGCATAATAATTGGTTTCATGCTGTCAGGAAGTGATGATGGCTAGTGAGCCAGTATGTTTACACCAAAAAGACAGAAGCAGAAAAGCAACCAAGAACAAATCACGATTCTTTGAAATTGTATGGTAGGGTGGCCAGTTAAACGGTCATGTGGTTTGACAACGAGCATATGTTTTGAGCAGTAACAGCATTTCATAATCATGGATAACTTATAGTTATTGGTCTGAAGAATAATTCTTCCAGTGAGTGGCACGGTGGCTCAGTGATTGGAACTGTTGCCTCATAGAACCGGGGACCCGGGTTCGATTCCAGCCTCGGGCAACCGTCTGTGTGGAGTTTGCACATTCTCCCAGTGTCTGTGTGAGTTTCCTCCGGGTGCTCCAGTCTCCTCCCACAGTCCAAAGATGTGTAGATGAGCTCGTTTAGCAATGGGAAATGCAGGTTTACAGTGATAGGGTAGGGGGTTGAGTCTGGGTGGGATGCTTTTCGAAGGATTGGTGTGGACAGAGCTCAATTGATGGTGTGGTAGTCTGGGATCTCCAAGGTCACTGAAGATGTCAGTGTGAAACCTGTGACAATAATGAATTGACGGAAATGATTTCTTCCCTTGACAATACTGAAAAGAGCTCAGACCACAAGAACCAGCAAAATTTATGAGGAAACAAAAAAAATGAAAAAGCAAATGAGCAGTTTAACCCATTTGAGTTCATTGATGAATTGTCAACTGATATATTTCAGATTACAATACACCTTAGTGAACAGGAAGCAATGGCAGAGTCGAACCTGATGTCAGAGGCTAAGGAAATGCAAGTTCAAGCAGAACATTTTATTCTTACATCTTCTCTGGAAGAATAATCAGTACGAGTGACAGAGATCATGCCAAACGAGAAGCAACTTCAAGAAGTATAACTAAGGAAGGAAACATGTTGGCTTCACCAATAATGCAATCACTGTGGGGGAATGACAGCATCAAGACAAATGAACAAATTGAAGCAAAGCGCCTGCACACTTCAATATATAGAAGCCAGCAAAGTGAAAATAAAAAAAAAATAGGCTGACACAGATTGATGATGTGATGCAAATAACTCCACAGAAGCCAACAAATGGGATGACCAAGGTCCACAGATTCAGGACAAGGTGAAAATGAAATTACCTTGTTCAGAGATCCAGGACACTGTCATAAAAGGTATTTTTGTTATTACCAGTTTTAATATAGGCGTCCATGTAAAACATCAATCTATCTTTTCATTATTGGCTGCTGGGTGATTTGCCGTGCATTTTCAGTCATTGTCATTTTTAGTTACAGTTGACAGACACCCACACCAAGCTAATCATTGAGAGTACAGATGAACAACAGCCAAAGAAACCATAGCAAATCAATTCATCTAAATTGTATAATCTCCGAGTAAAACCTGCCATCCAGACAGTTGGAAGAAGAATGAAATAAAAACTATGAATCTGCAGTCATGAAGTTTGTCCAACAGTTATAAGGACTCCTAAAAGTGCAGGGAAGTAGTGTTCTAAGGACATCAACCATGTAGGCTCTGATACAGCTGCGGACAAACATGACATGTTGCAGATCAGTACCACCCGACATTCAAAATGCTTTCTGTTCTGGCAGAGCAGACAATTAAGCACTATCTAGGATGGTATCACTGCAATGGAAAGGCAACAAGCAATAGCTTTAGCAAATGTGACAGCTAAGTTAGGCTAAATGAAGAAGTGGGTTGGTCAGTTCACTTATCACCCTGTTGACAGAACACCGCTTTCCTCTGATGCCTGTCAGTTCTTGCTTGATTCGTCAGATGGTTTAGCCAATGGAATGTGAAAAACTTGCAATTGCCAGTGCAGTTGATGTGCTCTAAACTGCTCAGACAGACTCTGCTCACACTCACAATTCCCACAACCATTTGTCAATATGCACTAATCTATAGAAAGCAGTAGAAAAGAAAATTCGGGCATTAGTTGATTGGCACACAAGAAACAAGTTAACTTTGAAACTTTACTTGGGTCATGGTTTCTTCTGATTTTTCGCTAGATCTTTGTTAATTCAAATGATTTTCATTCTCAAGCAGCAACAGCAGATGAAGTTTGTACAATATACAAGTGATTCTGCTCATTCTGAATGGTTCTGCTAAGGGTTGCCATTCTTTCCCACACATTGAGGATCCTAATCAAGGATAAAATGGGATGTCTATGTACAAACCAATCTCGAATTGTGAAGATATTTAGGAAATTATGAATAAGGTGCCGCATGACTCCATTTTTTCTGATATGTTTACGGTTGAGTCAAGAATGTTTGCTTTGCTTTATCCTTAGTCCTGAACATAAGGTGAATCATTGTCTTCAACTTTGGTTTGACTTGGTCAATGGAAATTTAGAAATATAGTGAAAGCTCCTGAGGTTTGACCTGTTTTAATGTCCATAACTTGCTTATGTGTATCTTTAGACATTATCAAGCAACTGGAAACTAACATTAGAATTCGCCAGAAGATCTCCCTAATTTCCAAAGTAAAATGCCTTGGAATGGATTGGTTTGGTGTTGTATTGGCTGAGGCATTGAAGTTAAAGTACAAAACAGGAATGAGTTATCAGGGTCAAGAGAATATAGAAAACAAAAAGATACACTACATTTTCTTAGAACTTTAACTATTGTAAAATTCGCAAGGTGTTGCACAGGAACCTTATCAAAAAAAACTTGACAACAACCCACATAAAAAATGAGATCACCAAGAATTTAATTAAAGATATAAGTTTTAAGCAGCATCTTGAAAGGAGGACAAGGTGGAGAAATTTAAGGAGGGAAATGTGGAACTGAGGGCATAAGCAAAATGGACAGCAATAATGGATCACAGTTTTGCAGATAAGCAAAAGGATTCATTTATTTTCTTATATAGAGAAGATATTTGAATGGTCAGACACACTTTCAATTGTTCCAGCAAAATATTAACAGAAAAAATGACAGAGAAATTTGATTGTGCTGCATCAGTCTTTTCTTCGCTAAAAGGGTTTCGAAGCCTCTAATATAGCTGATAGAAAGCACTTGATCATTATGAACTAGGTAATGGCCTTCTTGACATATTGGTAAAGCCATAAAATATGCCAACAGAGCCTGCTCCTGAAACAAAGGGATCAATGCTCTTAGGTCCCCTGTTAAAAATCTGATTGTCTTGTTGCAGTCACTGCATGACAGTTATATTAATGAATGTCAGGTCTACATGCAGCCTAATTAATAATACTTGGTAGAATCTGCAGATAGGCCATAGGACCAGCACCAAAAGTGGTGTAAAATGAACACAGTAAAGTACTGTACATATTTAAAAATCTGAAGAAAGAATAGAGTTAGATATCAGGTCAGGCAACATCTGCAGACACAACAGTTGACATTTCCTCAGAACTTAAAGTTACAGATGACTAACATTTAAAAAGCAATCGATCAAAACAAAGGAAGATGTGGTTAAAAATACATAATATTCTATATCTTGTCTTGCATGTGATCAGTCAGTCTGTACAGCCCCAAGTCACAGGAGAGATGGACATATCAAGTCATGTTGCAAATAATTTGTAATTTAATTATCTCTTATTCCCTGTCTTACAATGTATTTTTTTCTCCTATGTTTGTACATCTGCTTTGCCCTTTTCTCCAATTCTTTGTTCTGTTTCTATTTTAAATGTAGTGCATTTGGAATATCTTTCTGTTTTCTGTTCTGCACCCAAACTATCAACTGGTTTGTGTTCACTTGGCAGATGCTACTTGGTTGAGCGGTGTAGAATTATTTTGAGATTTTCTTGTCTAATTTTAGAACACACTATGTACGAACATGCTGCATGATCAAGGCAATATGCCAGTGTTAGTGTTAAGAGGGAAAGTGGGTGATTGACTTCCCCCTCCCATCACCTTAACGCAGAAGAGCAGTCCATTAATCACATTGTGAAATGGTTCCACAGCTAATGCCCATGATATCCCTGTGGGCAACTGAAAAGATCCAATGCCAAAGAAGTTTCACAGCCACAGGAGAAGCAGTTCATATCATGAAGGGAGTCCCTTAACACCCCTGCTGTTCATTAATCCAGTTCAGTAACTATATAGCTGAAGATACTGCAACTATCAAAAACTGCCGCTCCTCAATTACAGTTTTAACATCTTAGCCCAGTAAATATTCCTTCTGGGACATGGTCTACTTCTTAGAATCACATGGGTATGTCCTTGCCTCAGTTTTGTTCATGCTTCTTCTGAAAGAGATTGTGAGAGCTCATAAGGTGGTCATGATTTAAACTGTCTCTTTTAATCCAAGGCAAAATAGCAACATGAAAAGGAACAAGTAACTTGGTAAGAGTTCGGTGTGAAAATCTGCATGTGGGATTTGGTTAGCCCGAGAAAGTGAGTCCAGGCAAAGTGCTACTGAAATCCATGTGCCAGGTTAAATACCTGAGCACAAAGGACAAAGACACTGACATTTCATATGTACACTTGCAGACTCTCAGGCAATCTGATTAACAAACCCTGGAGGATGGGAAAACATCCCAGAGAGAAAGACAGGAATGCAACTAAAGTGATCAGTATGCAAAGAATACTGTTTCTCTGTTAGCTCGAAAACAGAATGCAGGTAGGATCATTGGTAAAAGATGGGAACTATGAAAATATAAAGGACACTTGAAAATTTACCCTGGCATTGTTTGACATTAGATTACTTACAGTGTGGAAACAGGCCCTTCAGCCCAACAAGCCCACACCAACCCGCCAAAGTGCAACCCACCCAGACCCATTCCCCTACACCTAACACTACGGGCAATTTAGCATGGCCAATTCACCTAACCTGCACATCTTTGGACTGTGGGAGGAAACCAGGGCACACCCACGCAGGCACAGGGAGAATGTGCAAACTCCACACAGTCAGTCGCCTGAGGCGGGAATTGAACCCAGGTCTCTGGCGCTGTGAGGCAGCAGCGCTAACCACTGTACCGCTCACAATTGTTCATGGAAAGGAATTAGTGGGGTAAGCCATGCTAGCTGGAGATCTATTTGGAATATGTCAGAACACTGAGAGAAAGGACCTTTGACAGGAACTGGGACAATAAAGAAAACATGGAGAAGCTAACCCATAGGCAGCTTGAAATAACATGGGTAGTAAATGTTAACTCTGGAATTCTGAGGAGAACACCTTGAAACATGGAAATAAATTGTCAAGTTTCTGAGTGCATTAAAATACTAGTAAGGGGTATATTTTCTGGAGTTTAATATATTAGTTTAATACCAAATAATACTTGGTCAGTGTTGATTTTAGTGTTTCTGCAATAAAAGTCTTAAAAAATGAAATGTAGTCATGCCGTTCTTTGGAGTTGGTCACTGGAAATATTTTTTTAAAGTTATTGGTTTCAATAGGAATCTTATCCGTTCAAGTTTTTCTATCTCAGATTGGATCTACAAGCAACATATTCATGAGCTCCTCAGTTATGGAAAGTGAATTATAGCCTGTTTTAATTGGATTGTATTCCCCGGACCCTAGTTAATTTACATAATAAAATGGGCGTAACGAGGACTAACAAAACACCATAACATCCCATGTCAAATCTATATGGATGTCTGAACCTCTGTATAATTCTTCAGAACTTTGTCTTCTGAAGTCATGGTGGCTTCCGATTACAAATGTAGACTTCATATATATATAGAAGTAAGAATCAATGGGCTTTAAAAAAGACTTCAGATGCTGGCTAAGCAGCATTAAGTGTTTCCTTAAGTACCCTTAATTTAGGATCAGAAGGGGTCTCCTGCCTCTAACAAAATGTTGTAGGTCAGGAATCATCTGAATTCAGTCCTTATAGTTCACTTCTCTTCGAGGCATCTGAGTATTGTGGTTAGCATCTAACCTGGTCGATTCTCCTCTCAACAATACCGGCAAACTGCATCAGTGCAGGGTATAGCTTGCTCAGGATAGGAAAATTAAGTGAAAGGACCAATATTAAATTATTGCTAATGCTCTGGTGTGCACATTGATGGCTGTCACAGATTCACATACAAATTTATCCTTCGTTGAATTTCTAGAGTGTTTACTAAATGCTTTGTTTCAAGGTTGGAAAGATGGAATTTCTACCTCACTGGATGAAAATGAGAAAGTATGGATCACTAGTACAAATGAAGTGTTTATTCCCAAGAAGGGTCACTGGACCTGAAACATTAACTCTACTTTCTCTCAGCTGATTCTGCCACATCTGAGTTTCTCTAGCAATTTAAACTTTTGTTTGAGATTTCCAGCATCCACAGTTCTTTGTTGTTTAAAGGCTAATAGTTGTTTGAAAATGTTAAGAGGAAACAAAATGTGGTAAAAAAAAAAGTTTATTCATGTGATATTCAAGTTTCCAATCTCCTGTGGTAGAACATTAAAAGGAATGTTCATAAGTTTGAAATAGCTTCTGTTCTTAAAGAGAAGCTTCTTCTTTAACCTCTTCAATTGGAACCTATCCCAAATTATTTGCCATTTTTTTTATTTTTAGCACGCAGATCAACATGGTATGAAGCATTTATGTCATTGAGAATTTAAGAACTTATTCTTTATTTTTGTTACTTTAATAACTATTCACATTAAAAGATAACTGGACTGAACCCTATTTTCAAAATGTTAGAAGATGGTAATCAGAATTAATGGTCTAACGGTTCTTTATTGAACGCATAATTACCTGATCAATGCAATCACTTCCTCTGGCCTCCTTATCTGGCAACACAGCCGATAAGAGATCACTTCTATGTCATACACTTTAATCGTTTCATGAATTCAATTACTGAACCACTGCAACGGGACATGAGGATAGACTGCAGTTAGCAAAGACCCTGCCCTTATCACTAATTATATTAACACAGGTTCTTGTATTGCTGTAAGGAAGCCTGACATGAAAACATGGAATGCTTACAGCTTATTTCAGTACACAAATGGTTTTCACTGCTTTGGAAGCATTTTTTTTTAAATCTCAATTTGAAGACTAATTTAAAATCCATAAGCAAGTGTTCCATGAATAAATGGACTGTAAATAGATTATAATAAATATAATGTGCAAGTTGAACTGATCAGATCAATTTGGACATGGAAACATATTTCATTAAATTCTTAATTAATTTCATATGTATTTGAAACATCAAATTTTGAATATATGAAGTGCTTCCATTTAATCATCATTGTAAGCAATTCTGAATCAAACTATAAGCTTCATACATAAAAATGTATTCAATAGTAAATTAGTCTCCAATTACTCATTCCTTATTATCATGTCTTAATTGAAATAGACCTTCCAAGTTCAAGTGTCAGTAGCTATCTCCATGCTTTCTGCTAAGCATGAAATTGGAAGCTGTTAGGAATAGAGGGCTAGCGCTGAATTTACAGTTGGAATAACTGACCACAACATAAAGTAAGCAGTAAACTGTGCAGTTTAAAAACAGCCTATTCAAATTGCAAACATACAAGAAAGTAAAGAAAGATGTTTGATTTTCACTTTGCATTAGATGAAGCAAATTAGGTCATGAACCTTCCAACTACGGGCTTGTCCTCCTGTGGTGCAGAAGTGGTATCTTTACCCCTGGACCAGGAAACCCAGGTTCAAGTCTCACCTGCTCCAGGAGTATGTAATAACATCTCTAAACAGGCAAATAAAAAAGATCCATCCATTGGTTACGGCCTCTTGTGGAACAGTGCTAATGTCCTACCTCTGAGATAGAAGGCCTGGATTCCGCTCTCACCTGCTCCAGATGGTGTGCAGTAACATCTTTGAACAGCTTAATTAACTAAATATCTCCAACCATTGGTTAATTGGTGGCAAAGGCAACAAAGAGAGAAGACTACTCTTATGATTACTTCCAGAAGGAACAGTCAATTCAAGTTATAAGAGATTATTCATAACACAGCATTAGATGACAATGACTAACCTACTTCCTGACTGCAGCCCTCACAGTTCCTTTATTTAATTGCTGTGGCATACCTACATTTAACAACTATTTTAGTGACTGATAACATTAAGTGAGGACATACTTACTGCAATCCAAATAGTCCATGCACTTTGTTCTTTTCCAAAAAATAAGAAAAGCTCATTTTAATGCTTTAATACAGAACTAAAATCTCAGCTTAATTACAATACTGTTTCTTGCATATGGGCTTTCTCTGGAATCTCAACATCCTTATCACTGGCGTTGGATGAAATTGAATATGATAAATTATAACTTAATGAAAACATTTACATAATCCAATTTTGCACTTAATTGATTTAGCAATACTAACAAGAATGCTCATTTCATTTGAATATGGCCATCCTAGGTTGCTTCTACATCTTAATACGAGGACATGAAGTAGGAGCAGGGACCTGTGCTACCATTTCATAGATTTGATTATGTCCTCAACATTAGGGGAGGTGTTGGAATAATAGCAATGTCACTGGCCTGGTGATCCAGAGCCTCAGGCTATTGGTCTGAAGTTTGCATTCAAAACCCTCCATTGTCAATAGTAAAATAAAAATCTGGCCTAATACAGGAAGTGAGGGAAGAGATTGCTGTGCTTTTGGCAATGATCTTTGCATCTTTACTGTCCACTGGAGTAGTGCCAAATGATTGTAGGGTGGCAAGTGTTATTCCCTTGTTCATGAAAGGGAATAGGGATAATCCTGGGAATTGCAGACCAATCAGTCATACGTCAGTGGTGGGCAAAGTATTGGAGAGTATTCTGAGAGATAGGATTTATGATTACTTGGAAAACCATAGTTTGATTAGAGATAGTCAACATGGCCTTGTGAAGGGCAGGGCATGCCTCACAAACCTTATTGAATTATTTGAGGATGTGACAAAACATGTTGACCAAGGTAGAGAAGTGGATGTGGTGTCCATGTACTTTTAGCAAGGCGCTTGATAAGGTTCCCCATGGTAGGCTGATTCACAAAGTAAGGAGGCATGGGATACAAGGAACTCTTGCTGTCTGAATGCAGATTTGGCTGGCCATAGAAGACAGAGGGTGATGGTAGATGAAAAGTATTCAACCTCGGTGACCAATGTGTTCCACAAGGATTGGTTTTGGAATTTGTGCTGTTTGTGATTTTTATAAATGACTTGGATGAGGAAGTGGAAGGGTGGGTTAATAAGTTTGCAGAAGACACAAAGGTGGAATTGTGGATAAGGTGGAGGACTACTGGAGGTCGCAAGGGGACATTGACAGGATGCAGAATTGGGCTGATAATTGGCAGATGGAATTCAACCTGGAAAAGTGTGAAGTCATTCACTTTGGAAGGTCAAATTTGAATGGAAAATACAGGGTTCAAGGAGGAATTCTTGGCAGTGTGGAGGAACAGAGGGATCTTGGGGTCCATGTCCATTGATCCCTCAAAGTTGTCACCCAGGTTGAGAGGGTTGTTAAGAAGGTATATGGTGTGATGGCTTTCATTAGCAGGGGCATTGAGTTTAAGAACCGTGAGGTTATGCAGCAGCTCTATAGAGTGCTGGTTAGACCACACTTGGAATATTGTGTTCAGTTCTGGTCGCCTCATTATCGGAAGGATGTGAAAGCTTTAGAGAGAGTGCAGCAAAGATTTACCAGCTTGCTGTCTGGACCGGAGGGCACATCTTATGAAGATAGGTTGACGGAGCTCGGGCTTTTCTCATTGGAGCAAAGAAGCGTGAGAGGTGACTTGATAGAGGTGTACAAGATGTTCAGAGGCATAGATAGTTTGGATAGCCAAAGACCTTTTCCCATGGCAGAAATGGCTATCACAAAGGGGCATAATTTTAAGGTAATTGGAGGGATGTTTAGGGGAGATGTCAGAGGTAGATTCTTTACACAAAGAGTGATGGGTGCTTGGAATGCACTATTGGCAGTTGTAGTTGAGTCAGATACATTAGGGATATTTAAGTGACTCTTGGTTAGCCACATGGAAGATAGTAAAATATAGGTTAATCTGATCTTAGAATAGGCCCACACAACATCAAGGGCTGAAGGGTCTGTACTGTGCTGTACTGTGTTCTATGTTCTAATAATGAAAATGATGATTGTTATAAAAACAATTACTGTATACCAGACAATCATTCAATTTATCTGAAATAGCTTGCAACTTTTCCTAACCGTCATTACTTCCTATGTTTGAAAAACTTCACCATTTCCCGGATGGAATGGAACAAAACAAAATATATTATACTTCAATATTGTGTAGCTGCACTGACCAGATGTGAAGCTGTAATTGGCTCCACTCTTTTCAACCTCGTCAGCCTGTCATAACAAATATTTAAGATTCTTTACTGGTTTGAGGTTATACCTCTCTCCATACAAGTTCATCAGAAACAATAATGAATCAATTGAAAGGTTTTCTTGAGTGAAAGAAAGTGTAACTCTCTTAATTTCTAACCTTGGAGAAAAATTGATAGAACTGTGATGCTAAGCCTCTCGCAAACATACAGAGATCGAAAGTTAAAACTGTATAGTGTCCAGTACAAAAGAAAGAAAAATAATACAGTTTCAAGTTATTAGGATGTCCTTGAGGTATGGGTTTTAACCGGAGATCACGGTTGATTAGATACACCCTGAATCAACAGCAGCCATGAATATTGACAATATTCTTGATGCCCAGATGTATTTCTCTGATTTGAGTTTTCACTGCATGTTTTCTCCTTCCCAACAGGAGGAAATAGAGATGCTTTCATCAGTACTATGGTCACAAATGCATTCCCACGTTCTGCTAAAGACAGTTCTTTGAAAAATAAGCTTGTTGCGTACATTCTATCTGTGGAAGTTATGTTACTTTTGATTTGCCAATTGTAGGCCAGGCTTTGTCACCAAAATGTGAGGATATGCATAAAGGTGTAAATCAAAACATAATGTGAGGATTTCTTCATTTTTGGCTGGGTTCAAATCTTTTGATAAAATGTTAATTTTGCTTTTGAGTATGTTCCTCACGTTAGTTTCATAACTTGTCAAGCCTCTAGTTAATTGCTTCCTGGGGCAATTTAAGTCATTAACAGTTACCTTTTTGCAGAACTATTGCAGTCCATGAAAATCCCAGGTAGAAAATCAGATTGTAGAATCTGAAAATCAGCAGTTCATATTTTTTCACTTTCATGACAGAATGCATTCCTTTCTTAATCCAAAAATCTAAGCAGTGAACAGATTACTCTTATAGTAAATTGTCAGTGCCAACATGTCATGCATAAATAATACTTAGAAGATTAATGGCAAGGAATTATTGGAAGAAATGAAAAATATGCTTGTGAAATAATGTGAGTTATTTTTGAAATGGTACAATCTAAATCACATTAATTGCGAAGGAAAAAGGCCTCACCATGTGGAAAAGAAACACTTAAGGTAGTTCATTCCAGAAATTATGTTAACTGGACTTTTGTAGGCATTGTCTAATTGTCCAATTAAGTGTAGTTTACAGTTTCATGAATTGTGAAGAAAAAGTATGCCATGAAAAGGAACATGCAAAAAATAAATAGGGTGCAGAAGTGATAAATATAAGACTCTTTATTGCAAATGCAAGAACCACTGAGTGAAAAAAAAACCAAGCTATTGAAAATTAAATTTTAAAAATCCTTCTACACTGTTTTTGGTAAACATTTCTTCCAAAAGGGTCATAGAAGTCCTCATCCAGGGCATTGATGAGGAGAAAGCATATAGAGAGACAACTGGAATAGTTCTGCTTATCTAACATTCATCTATTCCATTAGGACTTTGAGCGTTTTGAATAAGAGATTTAATTTTCAGAACTACAACTGACTAACTATGATTTACATACATTGAGGTCTTTCATACATATTGGTTCTGAAATATATAACAATGCGCAACCTCAGCAGCTATGGATGAAATACCATCACTATTATTCTAACAATCGTGGAACATGTATTAACTTTTGAGTAATAGTTGAGTCATATCATTAATTTTAAATACAGGCTGAGATTGCATTTTTCTAACCATGTAAATCTAACCAGCAAAAGTGAACAAATTATATATGCTTGTAAAACAAATGTGGAAAATGCAGCTTTGCTTTGGCTAAATAGGTCACATAGCTAAATTTTGGTAATAATGCTTCTTCAATTGTAAATTGTAGATAATAGAATTCTGATGGGATCTTGCCTGTTTCTGTTGTAACATTTCATTGTTACTATACTTACTTCAGCAGAAAGTCTGGACAGAGTGGATTTCTCAAATCTGTGAAAATCTTCCACAACTTTACTTTTAACCAGTATCCTGGAGAATAACACACAGTACTTGTTCAAGAGCTTGAAAGAACCAAATTTTAACTTGTGTTCATAAATCCAAAGACTTGGATAATTAAATTGCAAGAAGTGCATCCATTTGTTGCTTGGCTCAGCAACAATCTGCGTCTTATATAATATTTAAAAATATGAAATATATACAGACATAAATTTGTGTATCCATAATATATCTTTTCCTTGATATCAATTGTAGCCCACAGATTCAGTTCACCACTTGGAAAGTTCTGAATATATTGTGCCCTAGGCCTAAGATTTAATTTGATGAAAACAAATTATTTTTGTTGGTCTTGACAAAGCCATTGCAGATCTGCGGTGTCTTAGCTCTTTGATCAGCAAGTGTACGTATTATACAGTGGCGTATTGATTGTGTGTTATCAATAAAAATAAGTTTCTCTAAAAAGAGCAGTTTTTCCATTGTTAGCTGAAGACAGATTCCTCTCTATGAGAAAATACCTTTTTTTCGAGCTGGATATGGATCTCACACATGGAAGGAGGATGATAACAGGGATTAGTGTCACAGCTGTGGCATATCATTTGCTCCAATGACACATCTGTGGTGACTTTAGTAGACAGCTGCTTAGGAGATTTCATATTTTCATTTAATTAAATTAGCAACCTGTTAGTTTTCAGAAAACCAGTTTGCTTGCAGGTAGCCAAGCCAGGATCCACCATTCACGACTCAAAACTTTACTTGTAATACAAACTAAAAAAAATGAACTGAGAAATGATTCTTAAAAAATGCAGAAATGTCTTACAGTTGCCTGGAGATAACAGAGCAGCATAATCTGATGGTTTCTCTTTATCTCTCTTATTGCATCAATTCTGTTTATTGTTGTTGAACATATTGACGCAAGTACTTACTAAGGCATGCTTTCATGTTGGACTGGGCATTGTGGAGGAGCTATGGATGGGAAACTTGGACAGATGGCAAACACTCTGCAGTTTTAAATGCAGGACATTTTTAGTTATTGTTTGCAGGTTTCATGATCACAAACAGCCTGGCTGATACTTAGGCTTGACTTCTTGGTGATAAAACCTACAACTAAAAGTTCACAACTGAGGTGTAATAAAGGTCTAGTGGTGTTGGAGCAGAGGGTTTGGAAGATAGGACATTGGGGAATGGGGCAAGAGAAAGTCTAGCATTGGGTCATGGTTGTTAAATAGATTATAAGGACTGGCTTACTGCATAGCTTGGTGGTCCTTGGTGAAATATGTTTACTCCTTTGCCCACAATCAGTCCTGCGAAAATGCTTAACATGAGGGTTCAATGTTTCTTGCCTTTTTTTAAAATCAGAATGGTCTCCAGAGGTTTGAAGTACCCAGTTAATGAATTAAAAATAGAAATCATGTTCAAAATGGAGGCATGCAGACTCTTTGAAAAGGTTTTATAGACTGAATGGGAATGCTTACTCTTGTTTCTCTCTCTCTGAATATTGAGCATGAGTGAGGTAGCAATAGGATGCAAATTTTTAATCATGCTATTGACCCACTTGACTCATTCATTTTTGAGTTAAATTTTACCCATTTTATTTTCCCTTACTTATAAATATATTGAAACATAGGTTTTTAAAAACTGCATAGTTTATAGCTGGTAATGCCTTCATGGCAAAATTAGAGCAATCCCAAAGATTGTGAGATTCACCAGAATTTTTAAGGGACAGCTGTTTTGGGTCCAACCAAGATAGTTATAGAAACATTGGCATTTTTCAGAGTGTTTACTGTCATAAATACCAATGAGATAAAGGATCAATTTACCATCAGCTATCCGTTTGAAACTTCATTTCAGAAATCTGCTTTTTAATCAAGCCAATTTGAGCTGGTGCTGAAAACTGACACCTTCAAGGAGAAAATTAGAGTCCTCCAGGCTCACTAGTAATAATCAAATCAAAAGTGGATTCTCCAACCTTTTCTGCTGTCTCTTCTCTCTAACATTTTTCAGGAAATTTTGAGCTGACTGCTTCACAAGGCTCCCTGATTTACTCATAATAAGCAGGATAGGTGCAACAGGTCTCGTAAATCTCACATATAAAAAAAACTTTAAAAGGACAGAGCAAAGAACTACCCTGAACTGACTATAAATCTATTCAGTGACAGCACCATTGATGAGCTACTCATTTCAGTAATTGAAAGCCTTGCAAAAAAGCCTGAATTTGGAGCATTTCCAATTAGTTCAGAAAGCTGGGATGGTAAACATGACATGTTAAAAAGTTTCTGAAAATGTCTGCTTCCACTCAAGATAAGATAGGATAGTGCTGGAAAGTATTAGGCAGGTTGCTCAGAAATTGTCTCATTTAAGAGGATATGTGTTCAAAGCCAAGCAAACAAAAGAAAATCAAGTCACTACATATTGAAATATAAACATGCTGCACACAGCAACCACAAAATAAATGGAGCACTGGCTGAGAGAGACAGATTTCCCCTGCTCCACTGCAATTCCGCCCCCCCCCCCTTCCCCAGCCCACCAAGTTGTACTCAATGACAAGATCAGGAATTCTGGAGATGAGGCCAGATGTCAAATTGCATCATATATTAAGCATAGCTTGAATATATTAACTCAAAAGAACACCTCAGTGCTAACTTACAACAGTATTGTAACCATGATCTTAATTAGCTTTGCCACAAACTCAATTTGAGCCCAAGTTACACAAAATGAAAGAGAAAATTTAGATTTTGCCATGACTTTCATTCAGTCTAAATGGTTTGTACGTTGGGAACTTACTCCAAATCTCTACTGCTTTTCTACTGTGCACATTGATAGAAGATGTGACTTCTACTTGATCTGGGCTTCATAAAGTGATCAAAAACCATCAGATCTGGATTAGGCATGGACACTTTTTAAAGATCCTGGTTTATGCACTTCCGAAAGACCAGGGAAAATCATGGATACTGCAGTAGTTATGATATGGAACTAGTAATCCAGAGGCTTGCACTAAAGAGCACAAGCTCAAATCCCACCCTGGCAATTTAGATTTTGAGTAAGTTTTTTGGCTCAACTGTCGGAATATCTGCTCCTTTAACTGTGATGAGTGGCTTAGCTCCTGACGTGGCAACATTTTTCTATTCACTATAAGAGATGATGTGGAGGTGCTGGTGTTGGGCTGGGTTGGACAAGGTCAAAAATCACATGACGCCATGTTATAGTCCAAAGTGTTTTCAAATAAACCCATTGGACTATATTCTGCTGTCATGTGATTTTTGCATATCGGAGATTAGGAGAAGAATGCAATATCCTCACGATGAGTCAGTTGAAAACAGACGTGTATCATCTGTTTTCTGGATACCTGCAGCTAACTTGTATCATAGGGTTGGCTGCACAGTGTTAAATAACTGCAGCCTCAACTATGTCTCAATCTTCCTCAAAATATGCTGCCAACTCTATAATTAGTGATGATGCCCTGAGAGTCAAAGAAGTTAGCCACCCTTACAGCCATCTAACATTTTGATAGGTTCAAATCTTTGTTTTCTGAGTTAATTGCTGAACTCTTCTAACATTTGCTATACCCTTCTGCCTCCACATTCCTTCTCATTTTTGCCTTCTTCTTCATTCTTTTCAGCAAAGGCCATGCTGCCTCTTCAAGTGTCTGCTGTATCTCTTTGAATCTCACTTAGATCAGACTTACACAAAACTTCAAGTCAGGCTATCAAGACCATAGAAACCAATACATATACATCTTACTGCTCTTTTGATCAGGTTTGCACTTAAACGGAGCAAACTTGCCAGCAGTATGAAATTCTGACTATTGTTACTGTGAAAGCATTGATTTCTCTTCCAATGCAAGATACAATGATGTAAAATTGTAGCACAATACATCATTAGATAATGCATATTCTGTCTTATCATAGTTAGGATGATGTGAACTCCACCAACTCACCAAATGAATGGGAGTTAAGAACATGAATTTTGACATTGTAATAGCTATCAGGTTAATGTTTAAAACACTGCCTAATGTAACCTCTCCTGTCTAAAATGTTTGGGAATTAAGTCATTTCTGCATTTTTGAATTTTCTGGATTACACAATAGTACAAGAATGTCTGACTATAAGTGCATGTGCAGATAAATACTTACAAATTGAAAACAGCATAAAAGTTATCTATAACGTAAAACAGCGATAAAATATGATAAAAACAGTAATAAACTGTTTTTCTTATCTCCTCGAACTGTACTTTACATGTTTTTCCTCTGAGATAGACAGAGATGGTGAAATAGACTGATGATGGAGGAGAGATGAGAAAGGAAGAGAGAGGTACACTATGATATATGAAGAAATAGAGCGACAGACTGATTTTAATCAAGGCTGCACTGTCACTGTAACATGCTCTGGGCAGTGTCGATGAGGTGGGAGTTAGACTTGTGCCCCCATGGTGTGAGGTAGTCCTGCCCTCAGGAGTGCTAGCCAGTTGGATCATCCAGCTGTTGTCGCAGTCACAGAAGTATCAGAATAGAGTACTGTGCTTCTGGGACTACAAGTAGTTCCCAGGTAGAAGAGGACATAGATCCCAGAGGAAGACAAATCCACAGTTTGAATGGGGCTCAGAGGGAATGTTGTGCTGGGTTGGTTCTGCGATTTGAAGGCCAGGTGGAGCTAAGATAGTTGGGTGATTTTCCCCGTCATGCACAGGTCACCACCAAAAAGTAGGGAAGTCCCTTTAGGCCCAGCCATTCGCCAAAGCTGGTAATGAGGGAAATGGTCTGACCACTCTCGTCTGCCTTCCACTGGCCAGTGTTTCGTAACTGTGGAGTTGAATTCTGAGTCTTCAATGGACAGACTAAAAGACAACACCAACAGTCTCCATTAAAAAAAAGCAGAGTAAATCCAGGAAATTTAAAAGCAAACCTCCCTGTATCAAAATATTCAGTTGAAGACTGTTATGATCCAACATTTCACTAGCAGGGTCCAAGTTTAGAATGACTAAGTGAAATAATTCCCTACTAAGCTGAAAATAGATTACAATCTATTACGTTTGTTAAAGTGGCCATACTGTGCTTTTTTTTGTTTTACTCTTGAAGCCAAGTCTATGAAACTATGTACCTTTAAACAATTTCTCAATGGGTCTTCGAATTCTGGCACTTGAAAATTAACCAACTTTATAGCAGCCATTAGTGTCTACGATTTTCAATGAACAGCTGTGTCCTGCTCACTAATGAGCTACAAATCAATTTTTCAGCAATGGGAAACACAAGCTGGGGCTGCGATTCCACATCGCCAACAGTGCCAGTAGCAGCCCGGAAAAAGGAGGCATGTCAGCAAGTCAGTATTTATATATCTAATTGTCAGCTAGATCGGGGGGGAGAGAGAGAGAGAAAGAAAGAGAGAGAGAGAAAGAAAGAGAGAGAGAG
>NC_057733.1:29427814-29434341 GCF_004010195.1 Chiloscyllium plagiosum | reverse complement strand
GAGAGAAAGAAAGAAAGAAAGAGAGTGCATGAAAAGAGAGAGAGAGAAAGAGGAAAAGAAATTGCTGGGACACACTGAAGGGAGCGTACATTTTCATTTCCTAAATTCCAGAGTTTCAGGCCTCAGCAGCTCAATAATGACTGGAAGCCATAGAGTTAATGGTAGCTGTCTTTTCCCCTCGGATGGGGGATTTTAAGACTAGGGGGCACGTTTTTAAGGTGAGCAGAGAAAGAATAAAAAAGACATGAGAGGCAAACTTTTTTACACCGAGGGTGCTTTGCTTGTGGAATGAACTTCCTCAGGAAGTGGTGGATGTGGATGCAATTATAAAGTTTAAAAGAAATTTTGATAGATACAAGAAGAGGAAAGTTTGGAGGGATATGGACCAGGAGTGGGCAAGTGGGACTAGTTTAATTTGGGATTATGGTTGGCATGACTGGTTGAATGGAAAGATCTGTATGACTCTATAAGACATGGCAGAATGATGAAAAGCAGGGATCCTCAAGAGACCAGCGTTAAAGGAGCACAGAGATTAAGAAGAGACGTGAGAGACAAGGTTACAGACACAGGGAATGGCAAAAACCATGGATCCAGAAAGATCAAACTTGTGAATAACCTTTGCCTTGGATACCTCAGAATAGAGCTCCACTGCAACACATATATTCATTTTCAGATACCGCTATTCTTTTCACTGCATTTCCCCCCCTCTGAGGAGTACAATTTGAAGATTGAAGTCTTGCTTCAGTGGGAGCCAACATAAAGTCAATGGGGAGAGGGGTGAAGGGTGAATGAGATTCGGTGAGAATTAGGATACGGATAGCTGAATTCAGGATCAGCCGCAGCTGATGGAGCATAGTGGAAGGTGGGAGGTCAGGCAGAAGAGTATTGAAATAGTCAAGTCTCGAGGCACTTTAGCAGCAGATCCACTGCAGAAAGGGGAAAGATGGGTAATGTTACAGCAGCCTAGTATCAGCCTGGGCTCTGGGGAGGCTTTCTGTTCAAAATCTCCGTGCAGGACCAGAGAAGATAACATCATCGGAAACAAATGAAATATGACAAAAACGTGGATGCTGAAAATCTGGAAACAGAAATTGCTGAAGAACTCAACAGGTCTGGTAGCATCTGAGGAGAAAAGGGTCGAGTTAACATTCCATGTTCAGTGACCACTCAGTTGTGAAGAAGGGTCATTAGACTTAAAACATCAATGTTGCTCTCTCTCCATGGATGCTGCCAAACCTGCTGAATTTTTCCAGCAATTTCTGTTATTGTTGAAACAATCTAGTTTCATACATGGAAAAGGGATGAAGTTGGTAGCTGGAGATTGGAATTTTTGGCAGAGACCGAAGACAATGCTTGCAATATTCCCGATATTTAGTCATGGAAGCTTTTGCTTGTCCTGTTCTGGATGTCAGATAAGCCAAGTGACTAATGGGAGGCAAAAAAAGAGAAGTGAGGGTGGGGACAGAACTTCATATCATTAGTGAATGTAGAAGTTTGTAGCTGGAGGTAAATGGGATGAGCAGGAAACTGGTAAGGTGAAAACCTAAATGAGAGAGTAAGAAAGCCATTGAGAGAGAGAGAGAGAGAGAGAGACCTGATTGAGGTTGTTAAAATTATTACTGTTAAGGAGTCAGTGATGGGTCATCACAATGCATATCCTGGAGATTCCCGAGGCACTGAGATAAATTGTGGGCTTTTCTCAAGTACAACTCAAGCTAAAATCAAAACTGAGAAAGATTACAGCAGGTGGAATCTGGCTGTGAACCATGATGAGACGTGTGGCACCATCAGATGAGAAGTCCATCAAGGCCCATTCCAATTTTGGGAACATCTCTTGGTTTAAAGTTTTAACAAGCACTATGGTGGTTTTTCTCACAAAGCAGCAGCAGATTGTCAATTCGTCGCATTATTACTTGTTAAACACCTTCTCGATGGCCCAATCGCCTCATTAATGTTCACTTTTCTATCTTACTGAACTCACCAAGCAAACTAGATGCTGAGAAATAAAGCAGGTATGCAATGGATTCAGCTCACTGCTTCCCTCAAATGACCTCCATGTTACTTCAATCAAACTACAGACCAGGGCACGATCCACAGACACCAGCCATAGTCACTAACTGTCCATAGGCATTGGCATCTGTGAACCCATTATGACCACTGTGGCACTTCTCTGACATGCTTGCAGGCTGCTCAGGGAGCATAGACTCTCACTGAAGGGCACAGAAGCAACTAGCTGCAGCAGGACCATGTTGTGGGCACAGAAAGGCCCCCTACTCAAGGATTTGGTAAGGCTGCATCTCAGGTCTGCTCACTTCTTCTCTTAGCACTTTCTCACCTGCCTGCTCATGAGATCCATGCCTTTCCTCTTAGAGAGTTAGTGCTTTAGCTTGTGATGATGCTGCTCCTTTAACAAGGTTTTGTTGTCCTTGGTTTTTCTTAAGAGGGGTTATAAAGGCAGTGGTGCCAAAATGGCTAATAGATACTGCTTAAGTCAACAATCAGAGGAGACCTTTAGTTTTTTTTAAAACTCATTTGTACAATTAAAGAGAGTTGCCAGTTCTTCCAGCTCAGGTTTTTTTCTAGTTTGGTTTAGTTTTAGCAAGCAGTCGAAAACTGCTGGGGACCGAGAGAAGCAGTTAAGGTGAAAAGAGGTTTCCATGCTTCAACAGAGGTGTTTCCTGAACTTTCTCTCTGAAATCTCTTCAGCCTGTAAGAACCTGTGTTTGAATTTACCTTTACCCATGGGGTGTATTCATGGGTTATTACAGGAATTGGAACAGATCCTTCATTAACATGCAAAAGAGTCGGTTGGGTTATCAAAAAAGTTAAGTTATTCTAAATTCTGTTTTCTTTTGTTGGTGTTTCATCTGCAATGTATAAATAAATTCTGTTTTGCTAAATGCTGAATGGTTTGACCAGCTGCATCACTCCTGGAATGTCCACTTTACATCTGCCTTTAAAATAAGAAAAGGTTAGGGTCTGGGCTAACTTAAAACATTTTGAGGGAGCCTGGCCTGATCTATAACAAGCTAGAGCCAAAGGTTATCACAACTGCAATAATGAGGTGTCTTTAACACAAACAGGCCGCTTTCCATCACGGCTCTGTCAGGAAGAATGTCCTGTGTACTCAAGATGTCAATCTAACATTGACTGTGTCGGCTACTTGTGCAGAAAAAACACTGCACATTGATTCAAACAAATGCCATGTCAGAAGTTGGTGAGGGCTCATCTCATTCCAGTCAGGGGGATAAACACTGTCAAAGGGTCCCTGTACCATCTGTCACAGATATAGTCTGCACCTAGTAAAAAGGCTTGACCATGGTCAGTCATCCACCTGGGACTCTCACAGTCTGGGGATTTGTCAGAGTTCTAGTCTGAGGAATGTTCAGCCATGGATCCTGTGGGACCAGTATGAGCAGTCAGGAGAATCCCGTATTGTCAGGCAAGGAATTGTGAAGGTAGCAGTCTGGAGTCTGGTCAGTCCCATTTAGGGGCTTTTCATTGAAGTTGATCAGAGATCTGGGGTAAATATCGTCCTAGTGGCCACTCCATTGGTTTTTCAGGAGGCTTCAAGAGAGGCCTGTAAGGGCAGCAGGTGATCAGGGGTGAGAGAATTGCAGGGGAAATGGGAAAGGCAGAGGCATTCGGAGAGTGGCAATTTGTTCTGGGAATGGCGTGTCATAAAATAAGCCAGAATCAGGTGTGACAGATGGCAGAGGGGCTGGGATAGGTAATGAATATGGCGAGCTTAATACGATATAAAAAAACAACTTGCTAAGCCTCACAACAGTAATCCCTCCAAAAAAAAAATACAATGAACTCAAGACTAAATCCAAGTCTTATGTCTCAAAATTTATAGTTGTTTGAGGTGGAGATTTGGAGGGAAGGGTTCTGTCATGAATAGTGGCATGGAAGAAAATTAAAGTCGGAAATAAAATGGTGAGCAAATAGTAAAGCACTCAGACCTAGAGTGATAGTTAAAACTCACATGTAAATTAGCATGAAGAAAAAGTAGTGTTACGTAGGCTTAATGAAGACATGTAGTGAAGATTAGGAGAACAAAATATGTAACAAGATAAAACTATGAATTCTAAAGGCTAAGTTAGTGAAGGACAAGAACAAGAATTGCAGTTCATTATGTGGCCAAATCTGAGCTCTAATTTGCACAATGTATTCAATTAACTGATCAGTTAGGGTAATGATGCAAGAGTTGGAGCTCCTATGATTGATATTTTAGCATTAAGCATTTCACCTTTTAGCAGTGAGCTCATAGACAGTACATAATAACTGATGTATTTCTGCATTGCATTTTTTTTGTAATGTTCTTATTTCTAAAACTAACATTTTTGTTTATTAACTCTTGGTCTATCAGTGAGTTTGGAGGATAACAGGTTTAAACTTCAATTCATCCATATTTTAATACTTCACTTCTGCTCAACTTTTCTTATCTCAAAATAATCTTTCTCTCACATGTTTATCATTTTATTTTACATTGCTTCTGTCTAACCTAAGCAAACCATTTTTAATTTTAACATAAATCACACCTGTTTCTCTTTATGGTAATTTTTGGGATACAGAAACTTCCAAAAAAGAAATTACGATTTCATTGGCTGTAAACCAGATTTTTTAAAAGGTCATTTTACTCCAAATAGTTTGAAAGTCCTGAATCTTAAAAGTTGCATATCGTAAGTGTTTGTCTGAGGTAAGGAAACTGCATGTTAGATGCCACTGGTGCTCGATGCCAGAAATCAGCATGAGCTGACATTGTAATCAAAAATGGTGTTGGGAAAGGTGTAATCTACTGCACAGTGATCGCTTGATTAGTATGGACCCCTTTCTTTGAGAATAACTGTGAACCTTATAGCCTACAGCCAACTTCAAAATTCAAGCATTATAAAATTTATAAATAAACCATGCATTATTTGTTTTTTGTTGTAGAATAACTGATTATAGCTGAGAGTCAAATTAAGGTATTAAAAGTTCTGTTTCCACTGCATCTCATAAACTATTCCTAAGGGAGCTTTATGATTAAATTAGATAATTAGATTATCTTACCTCCAGTGTGGAAACAGGCTCTTCAGTCCAACAGTCCACACCAACCCTCCAAAGACTAACCCACCCAGACCCATTTCCGTCTGACTAATGCCACTAACACTATGGGAAATTTAGCATGGCCAATTCACCTGACCTGCACATCTTTGGAATGTGGGAGGGAGAATGTGCAAACTCCACACAGACAGTCACCCGAGGCTGGAATCGAACCTGGACACTGCTGCTGAGTTGAATGGTTATCTGAATTATTCCATTGATTTGTTGGCTTGTAACTCACAATGTGCCATCTATTATCCTGTATCTACTCAATATACTTATGTTATTGCTGCTATTTCTCAATGTTAATTAAAGTGTGATACAAATACAAATTATGCAAGTGTTGATATCTGACATCATGTTGGCCTTATAAGGACAGAGATTAACCAGACGTCATTCAATCACAAACCAGACAAGGTGATAAACAACAAATGGTTTCAAGAAGAATATTTATTTTGGTACAGCAACAGGTTATGAAAGGTTGGTGGAAATAATTCCGTAGTAACATACAAATGGAACTGGATAAGCCCTTGGAAAGGAACATTTTGCTTGACAATTGGAAGAGGAAAGGGAGTATTGGATGGATCTTTCGAAGATCCAATAAAAGGAGCATGGGCCAAATGGCTCTTTCTGTTGCACCATTCTATGATCCTATAATCTATTTGTTCACAAATATCAACTCAAGTTTTGCTGTATTATCTTATAGTAGACCCTGGCTAGAGTGTACTTTGTGGGTGAGCAACTGTTACAATGATGAGGTTTAAATTTAACATTATGGTAAAATAGGGAATCCCCCATGTAGACGTCAGCCTGACAACAGGTCTGGGTGATGGGTCTTCCAGTGATTCTTGGGAAATCTAGTTTGTTTTCCTGGGATAAAGATGCAAGATATCCACATTTTCACAACAGAGAGCGGCAGGAGCTGGGCGGAAGTTCAGATGGAGCGCAAAGCCGGTCGGGAAGGTAAGTGATTACTATATAAAGAACTTACCTCGACACCAACGGTCTTTTCGCAACAGAGAGTGGCGGGAGCAGTTCAGACGGAGCGCAAAGCCAGTCGGGAAGGTAAGTGATTACTATATAAAGAACTTACCGCGACACCAACGGTCTTTTCGCAACAGAGAGTGGCGGGAGCTGGGCGGAAGTTCAGACAGAGCGCAAAGCCGGTCGGGAAGGTAAGTGATTACTACATAAAGAACTTACCTCGACACCAAAGGCCTTTTTGCAACAGAGCGCGGCGGGAGCTGGGCGGAAGTTCAGACGGAGCGCAAAGCCAGTCGGGAAGGTAAGTGATTACTATATAAAGAACTTACCTCGACGCCAACGGTCTTTTCGCAACAGAGAGCAGCGGGAGCTGGGCGGAAGTTCAGACGGAGCGCAAAGCCGGTCGGGAAGGTAAGTGATTACTATATAAAGAACTTACCTCGACACCAACGGTC
>NC_057733.1:29397881-29424169 GCF_004010195.1 Chiloscyllium plagiosum | reverse complement strand
ATCTGATTGAGATGTATAAGATTATGAAAGGATTGGACACTCTGGCAGTTGGAAACATATTTCCACTGATGGGTGAGTGCCGAACCAGAGGACACAGCTTAAAAATACGGGTAGACCATTTAGGACAGAGCTCAGGAGAAACGTCTTCACCCAGAGAGTGGTGGCTGTGTGGAATGCTCTTCCCCAGAGGGCAGTGGAGGCCCACTCTCTGGATTCATTTAAGAAGGAGTTGGATAGAACTCTCAAAGATAGTGGAATCAAGGATTATGGAGATAAGGCAGGAACAGGATACTGATTAGGAATGATCAGCCATGATTATATTGAATGGCGGTGCAGGCTCGAAGGGCTGAATGGCCTATTCCTGCACCTATTGTCTATTGTCTATTATTGTCTATTTGCGGAGAGTGAACATTGTGAATTTGCAAGCCCCCAGAAAGTATTAACAATGTCAACTTGTAAATGGATGTACAGAAAGCTGTCCATTTAATTCCAATATAAAGGAAGAATATAAAGGATGGTGTTACTTCCAAGAGCTGTCAGTCAATCAGCAAGCCAATGATGCAAAACTGTCCACTGCTCAGATTGCGGCAGACCCAGACCAACCACAATGGCAGAGGCCCCTGGATTAAGGTAAATTAGACTGGACTCATTGGAACATGACTGACTGACACCACTGAAGGTTGTGTTGGTCATGAGCATGTTAGAGATCTTTTAGCAGGGGCTGCCCTTGTTGGCTGGGTGTGGGCCTCTGTGCATCAAGGGGTGGTTCATCAGGAGGACTAAACCTCCCTTACCATGAGTCCTGTGTTTTAAGTAGCCAACTGCTGGGAGCTGCCTCAAAGAGTCTTTAATAGTCCATTTAAAATGTGTCAACTGGGTTCAGGGGTGAAGGAAACCACCTGCCAGGAGGAAATACTACCAGCAGCAGCAGGGAGACAATGCCCCTGCCCGATATCTCCCGGCACATCACCCTGGAGCATCATAAAATCTCAGGTCCAGAGACAAGTACCAAAGGAAAAGCACAGGTGAATGGATTCATGGTTGCACACTATGAAAATAAAGAACAAAAAGTTGAAACGTACCAAATATGGTCAATTAACAATGGAGTACAATTTACCTCAATGAGCTGTAAAATTGTAAGAAAGGTAGAAAAGCAGAAAATGGAACAGAAAATGTGCAAAATTGCCAGTTTTAGAAGTGCTGCAAATTTTACACAGCATAAAGTATTTACAGAAATAAAGGAAAACTACAATATAATTTCTAATGAAACAGTCAGAGAAGTTGGAACTGTTAGGTATACAGTGCGTCAACAGATTTTAATCTTATTGCCCTGATCCTTCTCACAAATTAGAATAACATTGATATCTGGATCTTGATGCTGTATAAAAATTGGCCATAGTTTAATCTGCCAATCTTTCTGAACTAAAGAATAAAAGATATTGATGAAAATGTTGTAATTCTCTTCATTTGAGCCGTGTTTATTTTCAGAACATAAATCAGAATACTAATCACTTTTATTGACAGATGTCTCTAATGTTCACCATAAAATGATAGGATCTATTTTATTTCAGTTTGCCCACATTTGCAACACACACAGCTGTAGTCTTATTTACAGGTTGCTATCTGTGTGCTGCATTCTTAATGAAGCTGGATTCAAGTTATTTAGATTGATATCTGGTGTAAGATTTTTCAAAACAACTTTGGCTGCTAGACCAAATCAGTTTTTTAAAAATCTCCCAATGACTGGCATTAATGTTTAATGATAAAAAAAAACAGAATCCAATTCTCTGAGATAATAAAATCTATAAGTCTTGATCAGAGGGTGCAAAAGAGGGAATCAAAAATCAGGCACTGTTATACATGCAGGAAAATATGACCAAAGGTAATCCTTCACTACAGCAAGATCATATTGTTTTGTCTTTGATTCATGATTCAAACATAGGCAGCAAGATTCCAGTGTTTACTTCAGCAGAAATTATGCCTCACACCCAACTGGGATTCAATGACACAGCTTCAGCATTTATTTCATTTCTTATTTTCAGTTTGTGTATGCACAGGTGCAGAACATACATCAATACCAACACCTGGACATCAGATATATTGACATTAGGACAGTCAATTCAAGGTTAACAGACATTCATAGGAACATCAGTAGATCATTTACTCCCTCAAATCTATTCAACTTTCAATGAAATTATATCTGATGTATATTGAAATCTTGTTACAAGCAGGTGAGCAGAGTAAATTGGTTCCCCTCTTTCCAACTTTCTTGGTTGGCTGCAAAACGTATGTTCTTTTTAGACCAATCTCTATAACCTCAGTATAATTTCTTAACAAAATGTAGTTACCCAATGTCTAATCTATCCATAAGATGAAAATAAGGTTTTCCTGAATGAAAGGAAAGATAATTTTCATATCCACTAACCCTGAGCAAAATTATAAAGATGTAATCTGAAGTAATCACCCAAGTACAAAAAGACAAAAGGAAACCCACTTTAATATTCTGAGGGTGTTCTTGAGGGATTAGAAGGTTTTAATTTAATGCGATGGTTGTTAATTAATATTTTGTATTCTCAGCAGTAGCAAATATTTGTAATATCTTTGAGTTCTTGGTAAATAGATGTTTCACCCAAATATGCATTGTCATTGGATGTTTTTTTGGAAAAACAGAGAGAGAACAAGGTTTCTTCAATTCTGCAGTTATAATTCCATCTCCCCAATTCTACCAAAAGCAGGTTTCTAAAATACACATTTGTTTTGTGTATTTTGGTAAAATAAAGAACTGCATGTGCTGGAAATCTAAAACAAAAACTGAAAGCGTTGGAGAAACTTAGGCAGGCCTGGCAGCACCTCTGCAGAGAAAAACAGAATTAACATTTCGAGCCCAGCGACATTTCACCAGAACTGTTGAGATGAAGAGTAACTGGATTTGAAATGTTATCTGTCTTTCTCCCTGCAGATGCTGTTGGAACTGCTGAGTTTCTCCAGTAATTTCTATTCTTGTGTATTTCAATGCCTGAGCTCATTTCTTCTCAGCTTGATGATGTATTTCATCTTTAAACATGTAAAATTTGTCATACGGGTATAAATCAAAATAGGAGCAGTTTTCTTTATGCTTGAAACGTTGCCTTAGTTTCACTGAATTTTGTTAAAAATGTTATTTTCAATTCAACTAATTGTTTCCATTCCACATTGGGCTCACAAGCTTGCCTAATGTGTCATCAGCTGATTGTTGTAGCCATTTTAAGTCAGTGTTCCTCCTTTCAAAAACCATTTCAATCCATGACTGTCCCAGGTATTAAAGTCAGATGATAGCAATTGAAAATTAATAGTTGTAAAAGATTGACATTCTACATATCCACCTTTGCCTGATACTCCTTGAAGGTTTTGCTACCCAAAGAATCAAGTTTAATATAGCTAATTAACAGTGGATAAACTACCAAAAACAGAAACTGTTGGAAAAACTCAGCAAGTCTGGCAGCATTTGTGGAGAGAAAGCAAAGAGTTAATACTTCAGATCCAGAAGGGGCCTGCTGAGCTTTCTCAGCAATTTCTGACTCTGTTTCTAACTTTCAGCAATCACAGTTTTATTTTTGATTAAGCATCAATTGCCATTTGTGGAAGAGACTTGCAAACTTTATCATCCCTTACATTGTATAACTGTAGACTCCATGTATACTTTGCGCTGCCTCAGGAAGGCAGCCAACATAATCAAAGTCCCCTCCCACCCTGGTTATAATATCCTCCAATCTCTTGTGTCAGGTCGAAGATACAGAAGCTTAAACACATGTACCAACAGCCTCAAGAACAACTTCAACCCTGCTGTTATTAGACTTCTGAATGGACCCCTCCCATGTTGATCTCACTCTTTTGTGCACCTTCTCTGCAGAGTAACATTGTATTCCCCGCTCTGTTCTATTATCCTAATGTACTTTGTATGGTCTAATCTGCCTGTACTGCACACAAAACAAAACTTTTAGTTGTACCTAAGTCACATCAAATAGTTTCTGATATCACTCCTGAAATGTATTGGTTCTAACATTAGACCATGCCTTCTACAACTAGTCTCCCGACCTTCAAAAATCTAATATATTCCAGTTGTAGAAATATGCTATACTAGGTACCAATTCAGACAGCAGGAATAAATCTGATTTTTGAAATGGGATTATCTTAAGTATCTGATCCACTGACCTCCAAATGGCATTTACAAATGAAGTAACAGAATGTTCATTCTATACTTATACAGTTGTAATAGTTTAAAAATGTGTTTTCTTCAACTATGAAGAAAAGGTCTACTTCAGGCATTTGGACTGTCAAGCTTATCAAAGTTCTCTCCATAGGTCTTGCTGGACTGCCAAATGTATCAGCATTTTATTACATATCTTTTAATAAATCAGTAAATGATAAGTCCTAACAAAAACGGAAAATGCTGGAAAACCTCAGCAGATCTGACAGCAATCTGTAGAAAGAAACCAAAGTCAACATTTCAGGTCAAGTGACGCCTCTTCAGAACCCATTCCACTATTCTTTGGTATTTTTGTTTAATAATAAGACCTATCTTTATAAAAAATAATCTGCACTGCTAAACAATAAAGAGAAAAGCAAAACAAGAGAATGCATTTTGCTTGGTTGTAAAAATAAGTAATTAGGTTATTCAGGAGCTGTTTATAATCAAAAGAATTGTTGTTGAATGGCTTTTACTTTTATATTCCTACTGACAGGTTGAAGGTGTATCTCCCAAAATGCTTTGCTGTCTGAGCTCTCAATTCATACTGCAGCAAAGTACGAGATGGGCAGTCTCCCAGTTGAAAAATTGGAAATTTTATGAATCCTGCAAGGTAATATCAGCATGCAGCAAACTTGTCACAAAATCCCCTTGAGAGAATTGTAAGTGTACCAAATCCTGCAAGATAATATTGGATTCAAGCAAATTTACACAACCTGAATGTGCTGATAGCTTAACTGTATGTTTTCTGAAATGTTTCATCGTTCATTCTTTTTCTTCAAGGACAGAATTGTCCATCAAAAATTAAAGCTTGATTTGAATTTAATACTGCACTTATTGTGAGCTTTCAGCAGGTATAGAATCATACAGTATGAAAGAGTCCCTTCAGCCCAACCAGTCTGTACGGTCAAAAATATGCTACTACCTACATTGGTCTCACTTTCCCACATCGAGCCCAGAGCCTTGGTGATAGTTAGCAACAGGTAGTTGAAATGAGATGCCTCAATAAAGCCAAACATCACAGATTTGAATAATGCCTGATTCAGTGATCCTACAAAATGAACATTCAAGGTTCATAGTTTAAGGACAAGTAGTAAACCTTTTTCATCTAAGATGAGAAATTTGTCCACCTTGAGAGAGGTAAGTTTATGGAATTCACTACCACTGAAAGTGGTTGAGGCCAAAGTATTTTTTTAAAAAGGAAGTAAAGACAGTTCTAGTGGCTAAAGGGATCAAATGATATGGGGAAGGGCAGGATTAGATTGCAGAATTTGATGATCAGCCATGATCATAATGAGTGATGAGGGTTGAATGGCATAGATTTCATTTCTCATTACCAGGATGGTGAAAGAGTCAGCATTAATTTTATATGTTCGTCTCCTATATTTTTCTTGAATGTCAATCTCGAATTCCTATCAATACAATATTTGTTTTAAGTTAGTATCAAGTGAACAATCACTTGATTAATTAGTAGGTGGCTGGTTAAACATGGACTTTATGTCGAATGCCAAATTTTAAGTAAGCACAGATCACGGGCCAAATTTTTGTTATTGAGTGGGAAATTCTCTGAGACTTCTGCCCATTTAAAAAAAAAGCCTCGAGACCTCAGTTCTACCCCACAGTCTTTCACAAATCCCATTTCCACCAGTATACCACCTCATATCCTGTGTCAACTCCATAGCCACTCACACAACATCCACCAATGGCAGATCGCAGGATCCTTGTTAGAAGGGAAATAAAATTAACCATCAAACAATCAGAGTGCTGTCATTCATACATACTAGGTAAACTAAAAAAATCTTTTTATGAAATCCAAGATTTAAACTCCAATGCATTATAAAAATATACAAACTTCTTTTTTAACTAATCATACCAAAGTGAGCTCATCATTTCACAATCATTGGAAACTGTCAAATGTGAATTTATCCAAGTGATACTAAATAATCTATCAATCAAAGCAATCCAACAGGTATTTTTGTGTTACTCTGATTCAGCCCTTTATTGAGTTATAAGGGATTAGAGATTTAAATAAACTTATACCATATCATTTAAATAGACCTTATCCAACCCTTGACAAGCGTTTAAATCTCGTACATAAATTTGTGGCTCTTGCAATGCAGTCTAAAACTCTCAGTGAAAAATGGTGTGTTTGAACTTGGCACAGTTACAATGAAGAAAACAAGAATACGAAATTTATAAATGGAAACAGGTAGGTTCCAAACTTTCGAGTGCTATGTACTGTTCTAGTCTCCTTACTTATGGAAGGGATCTGTTTGCATCGAAGGCAGTTCAGAGGAGGTCACTAAATTGATTCTGGAGATGAAGGATTTGTCTTATGAAGAGAGATTGAGCAGTTTAGGCTAATAGTTTCTTGACTTTAGAAAAATGAGAGGAAATCTAATTGAGGTAGATGACATTAAAGGGGATTGATAAAATAGATGTAGAAGGCATTTTTCCTCATGTGGGGCAATCCAGAACGAGAGGTTATCGTTATAAGACAAGGGGTAGCAGATTCAAAACACATGAGAAGGCATTACTTCTCTCAAAGAGCTGTGAATCTGTGGAATTCACTACCCCAGAGAACAGTGGGTGCAGGGACATAGAGTAAGTTTAAGGAGGCGATAGGCAGATTTTTAATTAATCATACGTTAAAGGGTTATTCGAAGTGGGCAGGAAAGTAGAGTTGAAGAAGAGACAAGATCAGTCAGGATTGTATTAAATGGCAGAGTAAGCTTGAGGGACTGAATTGCCTACTCCTGCTCCTAAATCTTATGTTCAAAAGGGCCCTGCTGACTTTGAATTTCCTGCTTGTGAGATTCATGCACCACCCGCTTTTCTCTTCCCCTGATAACAAACCTTAGATCTCCCAGAAATGGGGTAGGACTTGGACATTTGGGTTCTGATTATTATTTTTATTGATCTCGGCGTCAGTCAACTCTGCAAGAATCTGGACCTTAGTGTTACTCAAAATATCTTGTTTGAGACTTGCAGCAAACATTAGCAAATCCATATTTGAATGTCTCCTTACTCAAGACTCAGTATTTACCAGTACTAACTTGAGCATGACTGTTCTTTCCCAGGGGCTTCTGATGCACTGAGGGTCGATTTCCCTTTGGCTGCTCCCACATTCTGAACATCCACATCTGTTGTATCCTCTGGTTCATTATTCAAAACAAGGCAGCGAGAGGTACCAGAGAAAGATTTATGGTTAATAAGTTTAACAATCATTTCTTTTGTAATAATACATAAAGGGTTCTTGGCCTTGGTTGAGAACAGAACTTCAAACATCCTCCCAAGCACACTTTTTAAAAGAAATATATTTTAACATTTGTTTGCCTCCTTCTTAGGTAACCATGCCACAACATTTTTCTTAGACAATGGTGAAAGGATCGCTGTATTCTTATTAGATGGTGATGATATATTCTGTCAGGCTGGTTTTACTTCCCTATCGATTTTCCTCCTTCCTCATGAGGAATCTCTCACCGCTTTACCTCCCACTATAGCTCCTCTGAGATAAAGCATTTTCTGGGACATCAGTGATGTGTATCCATGTCTCATCATGCAGACAAGACCAGTTGGTCCACTCTGTCACATATCATCTGTATGTTCCATCCTCACATGTCAAGGATCTGACTATATTGGCTTCCCATTCCCCTTGAAGGGAAGCAGTTGTCTTATCCATTCTCCACTTTCTAATTACAAGATGCCAGTTTTAATTTTGTACCCACCACAAGATATTACTTCTTTAAAATGTGAGAGTTGTAAGAACAGATTCTTAAGATGATCAGAATGCAATTAAAACTATCAACAAACACATCGACCTGGACCCAATATACCAGCCACTACAGCGGACAGCATGCCGGAGGAACACCACAGAAGCGCTTCACAGGAGGCTCCCAAGCACTGAGGATGTCACCTAGACAGGGGACGAAACGTTTGCAACAAAAATTTCCAGCTCGGTGAACAGAACCACAACAATTAAAACTATTTTAGTCATAACTTGCTCCATTCTTAGTTTCTTTTTAATATAAAATGTAATTGATCAATGAGAAAATATGGTGACTCCAATATTCAAACATCAGATTTTCCACTTATATGATAGGCTTGTGAAACTCACTATTGCTTCTAGTATTCTTGATCTGTGGGACTTTTGCACTTAGCAATAACAGAGCATTGAATCATTTCAGTGCACGAGGAGGCCATTCAGCCCATCTATCTGCGCAGCTCTCTGTTTCATGCTAATCATCTGTGTTTTCCACACATTACCCTGTACATTGCATGATTATTTAAATAGAAACAATGCCTTTTTGAATGACTCAGTTGAATCTCCCAGGCAGTGCACTCCATACCCTTATTACTCATTGTCTGAAAAAGACTTTTTTTCAATTTGCATTTGCTTCTTTTGCAAAGCAGTTGCAGACATGTCCTTTAGTTCTTGATCTTTTTACTAGTGGGAACAGTTTCTGCATATCCACTGTTCAAACTCTTAACAATCTTGAAAACCATTTCTAATTGTTTTGAAGAAATCCATCTCCGTATTTTTCTGCGAGTGAATGTATGGCTAGGAATATAATGGCTTAAAAGCACAAGAATCTACATTTTAATTATTTCCTGGTGAGCGAATAGGTGAATTTTGGAAATATAATGCTTGCTTTTGTACAAGCAATAGATTTGTACCTAAATAAAATGAAAACTTCAATATTGCACAAAGTTATTGTTTTCAGCAAATATTCTAACTTTACAAACTGGAAACTCCAGTGTAAGACATACTTAGATGTGAGCCTGTTCTAGTATGACAAGTAGTATCTATTTTGGATTTGGAAATGGCTAAGATGTATTACTTAAGTAATCTGTCCATTCACAGAGGAGGTTAGCCACCTATAGTTCAAGTAAGCAGTAATCATCTTCAAAGCATCTGTACTTTGCAGAATTATCAGACTAATTGAAATCACTTAAACTATTTTCTGTATATTTGCAAATTGACACATCCATAAGGTCTAAAGGGAAAGTTTGACACTATCCATTTAGTTTTCCATTAAAAACACAGTGGAAACAACAGTGAATTTATTAGACATTAGAATTACAAACATTAAATGATGGTAATGGGCAGTTCCTGAGTTTATTTGCAAAGTGTTGTGACAGCAATTTATTTAGGCAGCAAGTAAGTTGCAAATTGTTTTTTTTGAGAGTCAAACACTTTACCTGTGTATTATTCCGGTTGATTATAATCCTTTATTCTCTTTTCTCTAATACATACTTCCTGTTATGTTGCTTTTTTCTTCTGTTGTTTTTGAGTGCAACTCCATGTCTGTATTTTTCACTTTTTAATTCTCTTTAACTGTTCTCCTTGAGAAGGACACCAAGGATCCTTGTTTGAATTCTCCATTACGTTTTATCTTTTGCTTCTTTGAGGTTTTGCTCAGCTTCCTCTACTTTCTTGTATGCTGTCTCTGTTAGGCCCAAGGATCTAATCATAGAATCCATTCAGTGTGGAAGCATGCTATTTGGCCCATCAAACCCATATCAGCCCTCTGAAGAGATCCCACCCAGACATACCTCATCACACTAACCTTGCATTTCCCATGGCTAAATCATCCAGCCTGCACATCCCTGGACACTATGGGCAATTTAGCATGGCCAATCCACCTTTGGACTGTGGGAGGAAACCATAGCACCCAGAGGAAACCCACGCGGAAACATGGAGAAAATATAAACTCCGCACTGACAGTTGTCTGAGGGTGGAATCAAACCTGGGTCCCCAGTGCTGTGAGGCAGCAATACTAACCACTGAACCACCCTCACATGGGTGTTTGTGTGGGTGCCATCAGGGATTGAAACAGTTTCACATCTCTTCAAAGATTTGAATCTGAATACCGAAGTCTTAAACATCTCGAAGTGTTGCTTACATGTCTAACAATGCACTTGATTACTGACAAATAAAGTGACATCCAAAAAACAATGAGTCACCATCAGCTAAACACAGAGCTGGATTAAGTTAATCTATCAGGGTCTCTGGAGGTGAGTGAGGGGAGTTGGGAAAGGACAGGAGGAGTGGTTTTCAGTACCTTTCCCCCTTCCCCAGCCAATGCTAGGCTACACAAATCATAACTAACAAGGACCCCACCCCCACTCCTGGCAGAGAAGCTACTAAAAAAAACCCCAGTTTTTGTAGTGGTCAGGGACTAATTGGGAGCAATTTGACTTTTATCCACTTCTACCATGACACCCAATAAACCCAGTTGGCTTGATGTAATTAATTTCATTGGGTTTATTTATGGGCCTGACTGGCAAATCAACCCGTCCTCCTCATCTGACTTAATAAGACGAAATTTTGCTTCTCGAGGAGTGACAGTATTAAACCATCATCACAAACCTGATACAAAAGAATTCGCTCAGGACCTTGGAATAGGACAGTGCACACCTGACATGTATATCATGCCTTTTACTAATGAAACCTCCACAACTGGCTCATTTGCTCTGTCTAGCTGTGCTGCTTGAGCTGACCTTTTCAAGTCTGAAGAATGTTACCTTGTGGTACAATACACAATTAGGATGTCAGTATACCCTTCTACAATGTACAGCAGGACTGTATCTGTGCAAAACAAAGCAAGTGACTTTATTGTAGTAAAATATCAGAAAACATTCATATTTACAGATATGTTTAAATCTGGGAAATTAGTTTATATTATTTTGGTTGTTTTCTTGTTCAAAGTTGTACTCTGCTTTTATGTGACAGTTTCTTTCAATAATGGTTGGATTTTTCTTCAAAAATTAGGAAGAAAGTGGGAGTGTGCTGGATTGAAGTTGGGAAGAAGAATGTGGTTTCCCTCAGGTAGGACTAGATTAACAATTTCTCTGTTTCCCACACATAGTCAGACTGACTGTCAGGCCCAGGAGCAAATTATCTGACAGCATCTTGTCTAAGAGCAACTTTGTTGTTTGTCTCTCTTTAAACTAGAAATGGCTGAAGTCAGGAAGGGTGTGATTTCCTACCTGACCATTTTTGAGGCATGGAAGATTGTGAGCAGCTGGTTAATTCCTGGAAAAGATAAAGAAATCACATGTACTTGGAAGATGAGGTGATGGACCTAGTGGTTTTATCACCTGATCATGGTTCCAGTAATGTCCTGGGGACTCAGGTTCAAATACTGCCATGGACTTTGGATTCTCTAAAAAAAAACTGGAGTTAAGACTCTAGTGATGACCATGAATCCATTGTTGATTTTTGGAAAAAAAACCCATCTGGTTCACCGTTGTCCTTTCGAGAAGGAAGCTGCCATGCTTATTTGATTCCAGACACACAGCAATGTGGTTGACTTTCAACTATGCTCTGGACAGTTAGGGATTGGCAATAGATGCTGGCCTAGCCAGAAATGCCTTCATCCCATGAATGAATATAGAAAATGATGATAGAACCTTTCATATTTTCATTTTACAACCAATTACATCTGTTTTAATGTACAATGAAACCATTGATGGTCTGAGGGTGGGACTGCTGCTGGCAAACCTGTAAGACCAGAGAGGGATAGGTTCCTGCTCAACTTTGATTGTTGGCACTGGCATATGGCCAAGATTTAAAGGATTGAAAATGTGGGGCAAAACATGTCTCAGTTGTCACCAGTCCAGGACACAAGAAAGCAACTTCAAATCTTGTCCTTTAAAATCCTTAATGGGTTGGACACTTTGGTTAGAATGGAGTGGGAAGACCAATCAATTTAAATGCAGCAACATGATACAAACAGAAGTGTGGAACTGAGCAAATAAGTGGGGTGTTTGAAGTAAATATTGTTCGAGGGTTCAGCATTGGCCAGAGCACTAAGAGAATTTATACCATGCCTTTTACATGCACAAGAGAGCAAGTGGGATCTCAGTTTAATGCATGGCACAAAAGAGAACACCCCTGACAATGCAGTGCTTTCCTAGTTTGGCATTATAGTATCAACCTGACTAATGTGTTCAAGTATCTGACCCACAAACTTCTCACTCAGGCACAAATGTGTAATTGTTGTATGTCAGGCTGTAAGTGGGTGAGACGGTTTCCCTCAGTTTGACAGACTTACAAATCATAGTTCTGGAAAAGTCATTTGGATAAGATAAAGAACTGGAAATTACGAAGTACGGACTATATATACAAAAGAACAGATATAAGTCCAGAAAGTTGCCAATTCAATGACGACTTAAGAAAAAAAAATCATTTAAAATTGTGTGAAGACAATATTTCAAGCTCTGGCATTGATTTTTAACCAATTGTTCCCTTTGAACAGGAGACAAAAAGAGCAGTGGAAGTGGACAGAGGCCAAACTATATTCACAGTAGAGTCTCATTGACACAGGGTAAAAACAATGACTGCAGATGCTGGAAACCAGATTCTGGATCAGTGGTGCTGGAAGAGCACAGCAATTCAGGCAGCATCCGAGGACAGGCAAAATCGACGTTTCGGGCAAAAGCCCTTCATCACAGTCAAGTGTTCAGTTTTGTAGCAACTCACTGACTGAAAGGGGAGAATGTCCCACAGTTTACAAATAATAGTACCTAGCCAGATTGGAGATGAGCATTAATATGCTTCATGCCCCAAACAATTATTTTCAAACCTTTTTACCCTCACAGAGTGAGTCCATTTAAAACTGGAACACATAGGTTTTAAATTTGGGGATAATGTAACTTTATACCCACAATGCATCAACTGCCCTGCTCAGTGGACCAAAGGGTCTGCTTCGGTCTGTACATCTCTGTGACTCTATTATTTAAGATCATGTAAATTAATAGATATATTGTAATTTTAATTGATGAAATATCAGTGCATTCCTTTGAGATAATGTAGATGCATTTGTTTCTGAAACATTCCTTAGGCCCTCTCTCCCAGCATGCTGCCTTCAATTCCCAATACTGACTTCCCAATTTCCCTATCACAGCTCCTAAACTTACTTTTACTTTCATTCCGTTGACCCCTGGGACTGACCATGATCCACCTCTTTCCTGAATTACTTGAATGGGAAACCCCTAACAGATCCCTCTGCAGCTCCCCAACTGATATTTGGTGACTCCCAGCATGAGAGGTACTGTCCTGCAGGACTGACAAGGATCCACTCCCCAGCCTGCAATGATGTGAATTCCCTGACTCTGAGTATCCCCTGCTCCCTCACTCCCCTCCACCCCAAATGACCAACTGACCATTTTGAAGCCCCTTGGATTGATATTGGATGAAGTCTTGAACCTTTGGTGCTAAGACTCCTGTCTGAAGGTTGTTTCCCTTGGCCTATCTGAGGAATACTCTCCATAAAATTTGTGACATGACTATTTGGCTAAAACACAATGTTGGTTTGCCATGTACAGTGTTAGCACAAGGTGCAGGTGAGAGATTGATGTAGCATAGACCCGTATAGCAACAAGTTTTCCACCTTAACTGAAGACTGCTGACAATCATGACAAACTTACTGGCTTTGTATCAGAGCTATACAGTAAGGCAAGGCTGAGGGGGCAAAACACTAAAAGACGTAACAAAGCAAGGAAAGGTAGTTATGTTCTGAGCTCTGAGTAGGCTTGAAGTGAGTGGGCACTGAGACAGCAAGTGAGGAGCCCTGATCAAATCCCCGAGTTATGTGCCTGTCCTTGCATGCACTATGGCCTCGCAGCAACACTACAATAAAAGGTGCCAGCGTGCTCTGAACTGCAGCATATCAGAGGTCAGAGACATGCCACATGGGTACATGGCTGGTGCCAGCCTCTATGGATAGGAAATACAGGTGACCACTGCCTGTGGCCCTGAAAGGATGTGGACTGATGTCCAATCTAACAATTATAACCATATGAATGAATTGACAATTTATTTTGAAAGGCAAAAATGTTGATTCAAGACTACTGTTTTAAACTTAAATGAGGATAACTATGGAGGTATGAAAACTCAGCTAGATGAAATGTGTTGGGTTCTGGGCTGGGCATAATGCAGATGAAATTAACAAACATTTTGCTTCTGTCTTCAGGAAAAGATTACAAAAAAACAAATTGATGGAATTGCAGGCCACCAAAGTCCCCTAGTCCTGACTGACTTTATCCTTCGGTTGTACAGAGTAGAATAAGTGACAATTTAAGTATTATATTCATTAACATTAACTTTACAAAACTTGATGGATTTTGAAAAAGTTCCATCAGACTGGTAAGGAGCATATATAATTCTTCTATTCAAGGAGGGAGAGAGGGGAAAACTGGAAACTTCAGTCCATTTGGCTTGAGGTCTGTCATGGTGGATGTGTAAAAACTGATCAAGAAGGAGTTCATACTTGAGCATTTATAAAATCTCAAAGGAATTAGGAAGAGTTAACATGGTTTTGTCAAAATGATATCAAGTTCAACCAACCTATTACATTTTGTGAAGAGTAACATGGGCTACGTATAAGGGAGAGTCTGAAAACATGCTGTACTGATTTCCAGAAGGCATTTGACAAGATGCAATATAAAAAGGTTATTAAGCAATGCAAGAGCACATGGTGTAGGAGGTAACATATTAGCAAGGGCTGAAGATTAGCTGGCTGGCAGAAAATAAAGAATATACATAATTGGATCTTTTTATGATTGGCAAGATGTGCCTAATGGAATGCCAGAGGGGACAATACTCAGACCTCAGCATTTTACAATTCATATCAATGACTTAGATGGCAGGAGTAAAAATATGATAGTTAAATTTACACATGATACGAGGATATGTCAGAAAGTATGTAGTGAAGAGGATATAAAGAGGATATGAGCGAGACTAGACAGGTTAAATGAGTGGTGGATGGAATAAATGTGAGAAAATGTGAAATTGTTCACTTTGGCAGCAAGTATAAAGAAGCATATTATTACTTAATTCAAAAAATCACTGCAGACCTCTGAGTTGTGGAGAGATCTAGGTGTTCTAATGTATGAATGGAAGGTACAGCAATAATTGACAAGTAAAGTTAATGCTATCCTTTATTAAACAAGGCACTGAACATCAGTAAACAGTGGAGTCAGGGTCATTGGATAGTTTTGAAGGTGGAGATAGATTAATTCCCTTGCCTAATAAAATTCTAAAGGTTATTGGGGGTAGGTAAGAATATGACATTCAAAGTATAAACAGATCAGCCATGATCTTATTGAATGTTCGAATAGACTCAAGGGGCCAAATGGCCTCCTTCTGCTATTAATTCATATGTCTGCAGAACCCTCACTGACCCAAGCAGCTTGACTTTTAAAAAAAACTGTCTAGGATTTATTACTTTATAGGTTGACAATCCTTGAGACCTTATCCAACTTTTGTGAGCAATTACAAATACTCTAAAACATAATAACTCCCACACTGCAGGATAAGACCCTTTCTGCAGTGAAAGTGTGACCAATCATACAACAAAACAAGTTCCTATACCCAGATGATAATTCAGCCCCAAGGATCTGCATTTGAAAATGATGCACTTTTTTTTGTCTACTTGTGGGAATTGGCATTTCTGGTTGCACAGGCATTTATTGCCTGTTCCTAGTTGCCCTTCGGAAGGTGGTAGTGAGCTGCCTTCTTGAACCACTGGAATCCATGTGCTGTAGATTTACCCACAATACCATTAGGGAGGGAATTCCAGGATTTTGACTCAGTGACACTGAAGAAACTGCAATATATTTCCAAGTTAGGATGGTGAGTGGCTTGGAGGGAAACTTGCAGGTGGTGGTGTATCTGTGCCCTTATTTTCTAGATGAAGATTTTCTGGTTTGGAAGGTACCTCTGAAGGAGTCACAATGAATTTCTACAGTAAAACTTTGTAGATATTGCAAAGTGCTGTTACTGAGTGGCAGTGACGGAATGATTTGGTTGTTGGAGCTATACTCATCCATCTAGGCAAAAGGGAAATATTCCATCACACTTCTGACTTGTGCCTAGTAGATGGTGGACCGGCTTTGGGAAGTCAGGAGCTGAGTTATTTATTGCAGTATTCCTAGCCTCTGACCTGATGTTATAGCCATTGTGTTTATGTGGTAAATCCAGTTTGGTTTCTGGTCAATAATAACCCGCATGATACTGATAGTCAGGATATGGTGATAGTAATGACATTGAATATCAAGGGATGGTGGTTAGATTTTCTCTTACTGGAGATTGTGATTGCCTGGCATTTGTGTAGCGTGAATGTTACTTGCCACTTGTCAGCTGAAGACAGGATATTGTCTAGGTCTGGTTGCATTTGGACATGGATGGCTTCTATATCCAAGCAGTTGTGAATTGTGCTGAACATGGTAATGAATGCTATTGATTGCACAATGGTGGTGAGGAACGGTTAATAATAGGTAAAGATACAGCCCAAAGAGAGACATGGAAGCAAACCATTCGGCCCAACTCATCCATGGTGACGAGATATCCTAAATAAATCTAGAACCATATGCCAGCAATTGGCCCATATCTCTCTAAATCCTTCCTATCCATATACCTATCCAGATGCCTTTCAAATGTAGTAATTGTACCAGCTTCCACCACTTCCTGTGCCAGATAAAGGAGTGGTTGAAGGTCATTCTAGGAGAATGATTAGCTACTAATGGGGACAATTAGTGGCTGACAATGGGTAGTGTTTGGTAGCAGTCCACGTAATGACAAGGCTTGGTTGTGGGGGTGCACAAAGTGTAGGGAAAGGTGCTCAAGCCCTAAAATTATTGAACTCTATATTAAATCCTGAAAGCTACATGGTTCCCAAGTGGAAAACAAGATGCTGTTCTTCCAGCTTGTACTGAGCTTTGCTGGAGCACTACATTAAACCAGAGATCGAGATGTTGGCCAGAGAACATGGCAAGCTCAGGGTCTTTTCTATGAACAGTACATAGATGCTCTGTGAAGCACTCTAGTCCCCAATGTAGGGGAGACCACATCATGAGCAGAGAATGCAGGAGATTAAATTGAGTGAAGTGTAAATTTCAATTACGAGCAGAAAGGAAACAGGCCCTTCGGCCCAACAAGTCCACACCTACCTTCTGATGAGTAACCCACCCAAACCCATTTCCCTCTGACTAATGCACCTAACACTATGGGCAATTTAGCATGGCCAATTCACCAAACCTGCACATCTTTGGATTGGGGGAGGAAACCAGTACACCCAGAAGAAATCCACGCAGACACAGGGAGAATGTGCAAACTCCCCACAGACAGTCACCTCAGGCTGGAATCGAACCCGGATCCCTGGCGCTGTGAGGCAGCAGTGCTAACCACTTAGCCACCGTGCCACCCTATTGATTGCCTGGATGTGAATGCTGGTGGAAAGGTAAGTGAGGACCAAGGGGACCCTATCACTGTCAAGGGAGGGAAGAGAGGGGCTGAGGACCAAAGTGCCAGAGATGGGTTAGACCCAGCTGAGGGCACTATCTATCATGGTACTGGCAAGTCCTCAGTGGGAGAAGAAGTTGGACATTTCAGAGGGCCATTTGTCAAAGTTGGCATTATCAGAACAGATGCAATGGAGACGGAGGAACTGAGAGAATATAAAAAGCAGGGTGTGAGGATTTTAGTGATTGTGAGTGTCAGTAGGTTTGCAGTTAATATTAGTGGCCAGCCTATCCCTAGAAATGGAAACAGAGATATCGAGGAAGAGAAGGGAGGAGTCAGAAATTAATTAGGTGATGGTGACAGTGGGATGGAAATTGGAAGTGAAATAGATTAACTTTTCTCATTCCAGAGTAAAGGGGGAAGCAGCACCAATGATGCCATCAATATATTGGAGAAAGAGTTTTGGGTAGGACCTAGAGTAGGATCAGAACAAGGATTGGTCCATGTATCCACAAACGAAACAGGCATAACTAGGGCCCATGCAGGTACCCATGGTCATCCCTTTGACCTGAAGAAAGGGAGGAGTGTTAAAAGAGAAGTTATTCAGGGGGAGGATGAGCTTGGCCAGGCGGAGGAGGCTGGTGGTGGATTGGGACAGTTCAGGCCTTTTTTCCAGGAAGAAGCGAAGAGCCCTGAGACCATCCTGGTAGGGAAGAATGTGTAATGGGATTGCATGTCCATGGTAAAGAGGAGGCGGCTGGAGCCCGTGAACTGGAAATTCTGGAATTAATATTAACGGTCAGAGGAATCAAGTCATGGTAGGAAGTAATGAGTTCTATGGGGCAGGAGCAGGCAGCAGTGGGTCTGCCCAGGTATCCTGTTAATGATAATTGGTTGGGTTGGGCTTATCCTACAAGACATAGCTGGGCAATTTTCCACATTGTTGGGTGGATGCTAGTCTTCCAGATGTACTTGAACAGCTTAGCTAGGTGTGTGGCAAGTTTGGGAGCACAAGTCTTCAGTACTATTGCCAGAATGTTGTCAGGGCCCATTGTCTTTGCAGTATTTAGTGCTTCTAACCGTTTGCACTCCATCTATGGGATGAATTGAATTGGCTGAAAGCTGTCATCTGTGATGCTGGGAACCACTGGAGGAGACCGAGACGGATCATCCACTTGGCACTTCTGGCTGAAGACTATTGTGAATGTTTCAGCTTATCTTTTGCACTAACATACTGGGCTCTCCTATCATTTAGGAGGGGGAATCTGTGAAGCCTCCTCCTATAACGAGTTGCTTGATTATCCATCACCATTCACCACTGGATGTGTTCACTTTATACATTAATGATCTGGACGAAGGGACAGGGGGGCATTCTGGCGAAGTTTGCCGATGATACGATGTTAAGTGGACAGGCAGGTAGTACTGAGGAGGTGGGGAGGCTGCAGAAAGATTTAGATAGTTTAGGTGAGTGATCCAGAAGATGGCTGATGAAATTCAATGTGAGCAAGTGCGAGGTCTTGCACTTTGGAAAAAAAAGAATACAGGCATGGGCTTTTTTTAAAAATGGTGAGAAAATTCATAAAGCCGAAGTATAAAGGGATCTGGGAGTGCTAGTCCAGGATTCTCTAAAGGTTGAGTTGCAGGTTGTGTCCGTGATTAAGAAAGCAAATGTAATGTTACCACTTATCTCAACAAGGTTGGAATGTAAAAGCAGCGGTAAGCTTCTGAGACTTTATAAAGTTCTAGTTAGGCCCCATTTAGATTACTGTGTCCAGTTTTGGGCCCCACACTGCGGGAAGGACATACTGACACTGGAGCGTGTCCAGCAGAGATTCACACGGATGATCCTCGAATGGTAGGCCTAACATATGATGACCGGTTGAGGATCCTGGGATTGTATTCATTAGAATTTAGATAGTTGAGGGGAGATCTAATAGAAACTTACAAGATAATGCATGGTGGATGCTGGGAAATTGTTTCCGTTGGGCGGGGAGGCTTGGACCCATTGGCAGAGCCTTAAAATTAGAGGGGGTCAATTTAGAACAGAAATGAGGAGACATTTTTTCAGCCAGAGAGTGGTGGGCCTGTGGAATTCATTGCCATGAAGCACAGTGGTGGCCAGGACATTGGGTGTCTTCAAGGCAGAGATTGATAAATTCTTGATCTTGCAAGGAATTAAGGGCTACAGGAAAAGTGCAGGTAAGTGGAATTGAAATGCCCATCAGCCTTGATTAAATAGTGGAGTGGACTCAATGGGCCGAATGGCCTTGTTTCCACTACTATGTCTTATGGTCTTATGACTGCAGAGCTTCAACCTGATCCATTGCTTGTGAGATCGCTTGGCCCTGTCTATCACTTGCTGCTTATCCTTTTTGGTACACATATAGTCCTGTTGGTAGCTTCACCAGGCTGACACCTTATTTTTATGTGTGCTTAGTGCAGCTCCTCCTGCACTCTTCTTTGATCCCTGACTTGCTGGTACTGATAGAGTGGAGGATAATGCAGGCTAGGAAGTTGCAAACTGTATTGCATTACAATTCTGCTGCTGCTGTTGATAGGCAGCTGTTGGCCAGAAATGAAACAGGGCACAAAACATTTATATGAGTAGAGGGAGATTATAGCAGAGATGAACAGACTAATCCTTTCGATGCTCACAGGGTGTTTATTATTTCACTGGCAAAATGTTCTGGTTCTGCTCAGTTGAAGTTATACAAGGAATATTTAAGGAGATAAAGTGCGGTCACTGACTTTCTATCTCTGCAAAGAGAAAAGGCTTTCTCCAGTGGAATTAATCTAACCATGTTTTGCATTTTTATTTACTACTTCCCTCTTTCCTCTCCTCAATGTATAAGGAGGTCCTTTCTCATAGCTGGTGAAGTGGCAGCTAGATCTCATCTGAAATACCCTACAGGTCCTAGCTTTAACAAAGTGATGGCTTGACTTTAACTCCAATGTACCTTCCATTTCCTTAGGTAAGTCTCTCATTCCAACATACTGCCTCCATTTCCCATTTGGCCTCCAACCTGCCGTCAATAGGAGTTGGTATTTTTTTTTTGAAAAGCAGCATTGAATTTATGGTTTCATTAAGAATACAAGAATTACACTGTGTAGTTCCATGAACACGTCACTAATTACTGTGCATACTTACAGTGTGAAAATAAATAAGTCTGAGCTCAGATTTTAAACGAAGGTAAATTGTACCAGTGCTTTTGATCAAGGTGGCCTCTGAGCAGCTCATCAGCTGACTAATGGTGAATAAAATGAATGGATATCCGGACATTATGAAGGAATTGACAACATTGATTTGCAATTGAATTGTTCAAAGTTAAATTCTGAATCCTCAGCAGTAATAATGGATAGACAGTGACAATGGAATAGTGGTGGTTAGTGCAATCTTACATGGGCGGACAGCACTTACACTGCAGAGCTCAAAAGCAGTGCTCAGAATTTTGATCATATCACAGTCTAGTAACCATTTGTATTTAGTGATAACAGATTAGTGGGCCAGTTGTGCTGTGTACAACGTCTTGACTTCACTCCTATTGATGTGTCAAAATGATGGAGAACAGAGAGGGATCTTGTAATGGCCTCATCAGTTCGCTCACCGTTTACAACAATTTCACGCTCACCTCAATCTGTTCCAAGTTCAACAATCAGCATTGCCTGCTCCCCAGAAACAGAAAATTAAAAGCCAGATTAGGTCTAATAAAAACGTGTTTTTCAAAGAGCCACAGCAGCCCCTTGTTAACCCTTTTGTTGTCACATTTTTGGAGATTAATTCAAACCTGAGCAGCATGACTTGACTGAACTACATTGTGAATAATACTTGAAATCTGATTAGAATAACTCATTTGCTACCAATGCATCATGCAGATGTAGAACCACATTCTCAATAGGCATAAATACATCTATATTTTAACCTCTGATTTCAAACTTTACAGGGATTCAAAACTAAATGGATTAATGATTTTATCAGCGATGGAAACCATGAATATTTTCACAGCCTTCTTGAAGAAAATGAATGTAGGACTTTATTCATTTTTTAAAAACATCATGGCACAAACAACAAGAGTCACAGAGTGTACGGCAGCATATGATCCAGCATGCAGGAATACAATCAAGTGTAACTGAGCAAGTGTCTTTCCATAAGCTAGATCAGTGTGTTTTCGCAAAATGTTTAAGAAAAAACAAAGAGGATGAATCTGAAACCATTTTTTTTTCCCCAGGGAAAATTTCACTGCCATCAAGTGCTTTATTTTAAATTACCTCTGAATGAGGGGTTGCCTGAGTGGGGTGGGGGTGGGGGAGGGGGAGTGTGAGAAAGCAAGACAAACTGGAGTTGCATGTAGAGACACAATTAAATGATTTGGTCCCCATTGCTTTACCTTGTTGAAAAGAGAAGAAAAAATTGAAGAGAGGTATATTGATGCAGTATAAACAGCAGTCAGTTATTTCCCAAAGGCTAAATAAAAATAAAACATTTTTTTTTCTTGCTTCAATGTGGGAACTTAAATTTTATTTCCTTTTCTTTCCAGTTGGAGGTATGCGCTTCCTTCTTGCTTTCAATCCCCATCAGTTTCTGCATTGTAAGTGTAATATCCAATTTATTGTGATTGATGATACAGGGATAACTACGAGCATGTACACAAGCATTATGAATACTACGGATGCAACATGCACCAAGTATTTGTGGTCAAACTCTTAAAAGCAAATAATCACATATTTTAGCCACATTCTCCCACAAAGAAATAGTAATGAACCATTACTTTGCAAGCTGGGAGGGTAGTGAAATCTGATAAAAATGATCAACTAACATTTACCAATTAAAAAAGACTGGGTAACTGAATCAAATTGCTTAAAAGGAAATTGTGTCCACTGGATTTGAAATGACCTAAAGCCATGTTTTCTCAGCAAGTAATAACTCCCAGACGCATCATGATTGTTTCAGAATGCATCTGTTTTAGAATGTTTTGTATTGAAAAACAAGACAGGTCATTCACAATACATGCCATGAATGGCTGTTTGTACACCCTTGCACCATCAATAACAAATTACTATGAATGAAAATTCCATTTCCAAACCAGTTTTGAGGATACTAATTTTCCTTTCCAATAATTTAGGTTATGTTCAAGCTGGTGTGTGTGCGTGCGTGCTAAGAAAATCTTTGTGAATTCAAGAAATATTTTTTATGTTTTCTAAAATAAGTTGTTTTCTAAACAGGCAGAGCATGAAACCATGATATAAACTGGCAGCAACCAGGGAAAAGATTTGATCATTACTCAAATTTAGAGTGAATTTGGTTTGCATTCTGAATGTAAAATACCTGAACAAAATAGATTTTGCATAAATATACCACAGTTCAAAGATATTTATTGAAGTGAAAGAAACTGAGATGGTTATATTTTGAGTATTCATTATTAAAAAACACATTTCCATTTACAGTAAAGAATTGCTCCTATGTTGCATGCAAAAATATGTAATGCTGATTTTGACTTACATTAGATTAAAAAAACCTCTATGTATCAATTAAAACACATGCTTTGCTTTTTTTATTCATCTGCACCACTCCTTCAGTCAAACCTTCCTCCTTGTAATGGCTTAATCTTTGACTCACTGGGCAATACAATAGGAAGAGATGCAAGAGAGCAGGTGTAAAACTATAACAGCAGCTGTAGTATTACGCCTTGTATTCATCATACGGGAGATATAGAGGATTGTCATAGATATGTTATGACCAGATAAATAAAATATCAAAAAGACATTCAATTAAACTTATTGACAGCTTGTGGAGATGGCACCAAGCAAATAACTAATACCACCAAGTTACACTTATATATTGCCTTTTTTGGTAAACACAATCGCAAGGCATTTCAAAAGCACAAGAGAACTAACACGTGCAATGACGTGAGCAAGATAGTAGGTAATCTTTTTATTCAAAGTTTTGAACAGAGGAAAGGCAACATGCTAAGAAAAACAATTTTTTTCTTAAAATAATCATAGATAAAATTAAATTCCTATAACATCTTGCCATAGGAATGGTAGTCACTCATTTAATGTCTTTGAGCATTTTCTGCCAGGATGTAATTTAAGCTCTCAAGGCACTTCATAAAGGAGTACATTTAGATGAGAAATTCAAGAGCATATGGTCAGTTAGATTAGATTAGATTACTTACAGTGTGGAAACAGGCCCTTCGGCCCAACAAGTCCACACCGCCCCGCCGAAGCGCAACCCACCTATACCCCTACATTTACCCCTATACCTAACACTACGGGCAATTTAGCATGGTCAATTCACCTAACCTGCACATCTTTGGACTGTGGGAGGAAACCGGAGCACCCGGAGGAAACCCACGCAGACACGGGGAGAACGTGCAAACTCCACACAGTCAGTCGCCTGAGGCGGGAATTGAACCCAGGTCTCTGGCGCTGTGAAGCAGCAGTGCTAACCACTGTGCCACCGTGCCGCCCAAAGGTTAGACAACTGAAGGTACGGATGTTAATTATTGGTGAAGTTAGTAGGTTGAACTAGAGGTCAGAATAGAAGGAACAAAGGAATCATAGGAACTAATGGATGAATTGTAGAGCTAGAAGAAGGTACAGATATAGAGAGAGCTAAGGCCAGAATGGATTTAAATATAAGGATGGACATTTTTTATTGGAGAGCCAGTGGATATCAGCAAGATCAGTAGTGAATAGGAGTGGTGGGTATAGATATGAGCAGCAGAGGTTTGCAGGAATATAAATTTACAAAGTGTGAATCAATAATAGAACTTGCGTTCAGCAGCATTTGGCATTAAATTTCATTCTCTTCCCAATCTTATTGCAATTTGTTAGTAGTCTTTTGTTTTGGTATATATACAGTGCAAGTATATAAACAATTAAAGGATACTTTCATCATCACAGTCTGGTCCATTAGAACACACGGAATACTCAGTTGTTTACTAAAAGCACTATAGTTGTCCTCAAAACAAAAACAATAGAAACCAGATTAGCAAGAGCCTGGGTTATGGCTACAGTCAGGTGGGGAGATACATATTTCTAGCTAAGGAATACATAAAACATGGCAGCAGGTTAGTCAACTACCTTCCAGCCTTCTCCCATATCACAGTAGATGGCGAAAGCACCTGTTAACCTGCACCCCTTAAGTTAACTTGGCACTTAATTGCCAATTTAGTACCTTAGTTTGTACCTTATCCTACAGCCTTCAAAACCATCAAGCCCTCAGTTCCCACCCTTTCCTCACCTGAAAAACCAGGAGGCACATAGCCAGCATTTCCACAATGAAGACAATCTCAGCCTTGTTCCTTACTGAGTTTCTGGCACTGCAAGAGCTGCTGGCCAATCAGATTGTCCAATAGCTCTCAATGGCAGGATGTCCTTGTCCTGAGGTGCAGAGGTCTCACGATTGGTGAGCTTAACCTAAATGCAATATCACTGCACGACAGCCTTCTTTAAGGACCTTTCCCCTCCCTCAACATAAAATTCACATCAAGAGCTCAGTTAGAGATCGTGCAGCACTCAATTTAGCTAAAGTTCAGTGGAAACATCCTTTGAATTCAGAACAGTCTTGATATACCACTGTTATGAAATCCACAGAAACCAATTATTTTATGAAATTAGTTTGTACTCCTAATTAATAACTGAAAAGATGATACAAAGCAAGATTTCAACATGTTAATACTTCTTTTGAAATTGAATATTAAAAATCACTGAACTAAATCCTATATTTTAGGAAGCATATATATGGCATTGCCCTTTTTTCCTGATAAGACCACTGAAAACACGGTTTACCAGATATACTAAGTAATGTCTTTTAAGTAGACACTCAATTCTCTTGGGACCAGTCCGGAATGGTTCTTACCTCCAATGAGTTTACTCTTGTTATTTTCCTTTCTCAGCCTGGATTACCCACATCTAAGAGTTCAGGGATATCTTAGAAACATTTTCCTGTTCAAAGCCCATCTGCTTGGTAGTGAGAATCACGCATTCATGTGGACATACTGAAAAGCTATCCCTGAGGTGCCAACTCTCTGAACTGTCTACTTACTTCAAATTTAAAAGCATAATCGCTTACAACCCAACATTCTCAATACTTTTGAGATTTGAAAGACTCTCAGCCTCTCCACTGTTAGCACACCATCTACGCTCATTGTCTCAAGTATGAATACCTTGCACCTTATTCACAACAAAACAAACAAACAATCTCGGCCCCCTTTAACCTTTAATAATCATACCAACCAGGTTCACTGTTAGGCAGACTTCAGAACAAGTGACAAGACCATCGCTCCACCTCATTTAGAGTCATAGAGGCGTACAGCATGGAAACAAACCCGTCGGTCCAACTAGTCCATGCCGACCAGATATCCCAATCCAATCTAGTTCCACCTGCCAGTACCCGACCCATATCCCTCCAAACCCTTCCTCTTCATATACCCATCCAAATGCCTTTTAAATGTTGCAATTGTACCAGCCTCCACTACTTCCTCTGGCAGCTTATTCCATACACGTACCACCCTCTGCATGAAAGATTTGCCCCATAGGTCTCTTTTATATCTTTACCCTCTCATCCTAAACCTATGCCCTCTAGTTCTGGACTCCCTGACCCCAGGGAAAAGATTTTGCCTATTTACCCGATTCATGCCCCTCAATTTTGTACACCTCTATAAAGGTCACCCCTCAGCCTCCGACGCTACAGGGAAAACAGCCCCAGCCTGGTCAGCCTCTCCCTATAACTCAAATCCTCCAACCCCGGAAACATCCTTGTAAATCTTTTCCGAACCCTTTCAAGTTTCACAACATCTTTCCGATAGGAAG
>NC_057733.1:29373566-29397395 GCF_004010195.1 Chiloscyllium plagiosum | reverse complement strand
ACGCCTTACTGAAGTCCATATAGATCATATCTACTGCTCTGCCTTCATCAATCCTCTTTGTTGCTTCCTCAAAAAACTCAATCAAATTTGTGAGACATGATTTCCCACACACAAAGCCATGTTGACTATCCCGAATCAGTCCTTGCCTTTCCAGATACATGTACATCCTGTCCCTCAGGATTCCCTCGAACAACTTGCCCACCACCGACGTCAGGCTCACTGGTCTATAGTTCCCTGGCTTGTCCTTACCACCCTTCTTAAACAGTGGCACCACGTTAGCCAACCTCCAGTCTTCCAGCACCTCACCTGTGACTATTGATGATACAAATATCTCAGCAAGAGGCCCAGCAATCACTTCTCTGGCTTCCCACACAGTTCTAGGGTACACCTGATCAGGTCCTGAGGACTGATCCACTTTTATGCGTCTCAAGACATCCAGCACTTCCTCCTCTGTAATCTGGACAATTTGTGATAAGTCACCATCTATTTCCCTACAGTCTATAATCTTTCATATCCTTTTCCATAGTAAATACTGATGCAAAAAACTCATTTAGTATTGCCCCCATTTTCTGCAGCTCTACACAAAGGCCTCCTTGCTGATCTTTGAGGGGCCCTATTCTCTCCCTAGTTACCCTTTTGTCCTTAATGTATTTGTAAAAATTCTTTGGATTTTCCTTAATTCTATTTGTCAAAGCTATCCCCCTTTTTGCCCTCCTGATTTCCGTCTTAAGTATACTCCCACTTGCTTTGTACTCTAAGGACTCACTCGATCTATTCTTATTTCCCAAGAGTAAGTCAAGTTTTGCACTTTACATACGCTTCTTTCTTTTTCTTATCCTCAATTTCTTTAGACATCCAGCATTCCCTACACCTACCAGCCTTTCCTTTCACCCAACAGGAATATATTTTCTCTGGATTCTCGTTGTCTCATTTCTGAAGGCTTCCCATTTTCCAGCCACCCCTTTACCTGTGAACACCTGCCCCAATCAGCTTTTGAAAGTTCTTGCCTAATACCGTCAAAATTGGCCTTTCTCCAATTTAAAACTTCAACTTTTAGATCTGGTCTATCCTTTTTCATCATTATTTTAAATCTAATAGAATTATGGTCGCTGGCCCCAAAGTGCTCCCCTACTGACACCTCAGTCACCTGGCCTGCCTTATTTCCAAGAGTAGGTCAAGTTTTGCACCTTCTCTAGTAGGTACATCCACATACTGAATCAGAAAATTGTCTTGTACACATTTAACAAATTCCTCTCCATCTAAACTATGGCAGTTCCCGTCTATGTTTGGAAATTTAACTTTAGCAAAAGACACAATTCCAAAAGAAATATTATTAAAAGACTCTAATTACAACAAAACAAAGCTTTAATTAAATTCCATATTCAGGTAGGAAAGAAGTAAAAAATATTTTTAAATGGGCACACAAAATTTTGATTCATAAAAACTTAATTTTCACCCATAATTTACTGAAGAATCTGTAAACCAATAGATGACCCACCTCACAGCCTCACCATCTGTTACTAAATACACTAGTCACAAATAGTAGTGAAACAATTGTTAGTTAAAAAAAGTCTTTTCATCTCATTTGTTAGAACTGAACTGAGGTACATTTGTGTGCATAGCAAAATGTTTTAACATTATTTATTACCCTTCAATTAAACCGTATTGTTGAGGAGAAAAGATATTATTGGATTATGTGATGAGAACTAATGTATCTTTGTAATATACATATTCAATGAAGAACAACAACCAAAGTATAGTTATTCCATCAAAATTAAGTCTCTGTGGATCTGAGGAATTAAATATAGATTTGCCTGGTTCAAATAGATACAGCTTTTAGCATTACAGTGGTAAGTTATTTTACTGTACAAAGTGCATCCCACATTTTGTTAATATTGTACAAAATCATTTTCAATATTTGTAACACTCAAGATTGAGTGGCATTTGTTAATCCGATTATTTCATTTAGTGGCTGGATAATCCCTTCTCACATAGGCTCATGCCAGTCTACAAGGACATAAGCAGGCCCACTAGTTCAGCTTCTCATTGTTAGCATACAAAGGAAGACATGTAGTTGAAAGCAGCTGTGAGATGCATGGTTGGCTGCCTGCACAAGCCTTAATAGATTGCGATAGATCCAGCAATAGGGGCTTCAGTTCTTCACAGTTTTTAGCATCATGATAAAGAGACTTCCCAACTGAAACAAACCATTTAACAGGACTTAGGCAGGAATAGGTGGTTCAGACACATGGGCATGTGGAATATAGGGTGCCAGGTGTAATTAGATGGAGATAGAATTGGTGTTAGCACTTTGGAATCTGAACAAAGATGACAGCAATTTAAAGTTTGTGCATTTAAATTGGACATGAGAAGAAATAGGGGAATAGGAGATCTTAAACAATGCAAGCTGCGCTGTTCTGTATATGTGGCACTTTGGAATCTGAACAAAGATGACAGCAATTTAAAGTTTGTGCATTTAATTGGACATGAGAAGAAATAGGGGAATAGGAGATCTTAAACAATGCAAGCTGCGCTGTTCTGTATATGTGAACTGTGGATGGGACGCTTAAGATATTCATATATTCTACCATGCACTTAGGGAGAGTTTAAATGCTGATGTTAATGATGGAAGTTCAATATCTCAATACTTTGCAGAAGACAAGGCAATATTCATTTTTATCGCTTTTTTAAAATAAAAATGAGAAACTACTAATTATTTAGATCTTCTCAGTTTCCTACAACTCCCCAACACTTAGCAACTGTAGACAAAATTGGATGCGAGACCTACATTCAACCTTCTGAAAATACTGTGAACTACCTGGCATTGTGCCACTCTGACTTTTTATTTCTAACCTGCACGAGAAATGGCCTGTCTAACTCCATTTTCAATTTGTCATGAAGTGGTAATATATGGACTATTAATTTGATTCTATTGATTGAGCTGGGACTTCCATTTTAAACCTATAAATGAATCAGGACACTTTTAAATTAGATGCAGAAGCCACCTGACCTACAAGAGAGGCCCATGTTTCTAACAATGTCCAAAGGGGATCAAGAACAGCCGTATTTGGATCATGCTCCATTATGCAAAATTTTGCACTGCCATTGTTTGGACAATCTGGAAAAATCCAAAGAAAATTCAGCAATATTACCTAATCTGTAGAAATTATCAGAGATCTATCAAAATCCATTATGCAAAAATAGTGCCAAGACTCTCCATCCATTTCATAGAGTCATAAAGACAATACAATACAGAAATAGACCCTTTGGTCCAACTCATACAAGTCGACCATTTTTCCCAAATTAAACTAGTCCCATATGCCTGCACTTTATCCTTCCAAACCTTTCCTATTCATGTACCTATCCAATTGTCTCTTAAACGTTCTAATTGTACCTGCATCGACCACTTCCTCTGACAGTTCATTCCACATAAGAACCACCTTCAGTATATGAAAAAACTTGCCTCTCATGTACCTTGCAAATTTTTCTCCTTTCACCTTAAAAATATGCTATTCAACCCTGGGGGAGAAAAATCTTTTGCTATTCACCTTATCTGTGCCTTGATTGATTTTATAAACCTCCATAACATCTCTAAATAATTTTGACAATGGATGATCAAGCGCTCACATTAATATGGATTGCCTCCATTTTGTGCCACAAGCAAACTTTCACATGATCAAAATTTCACCTAGGAAGAATTAACATTATAACCTGTTTGCTTTGAACAGAAAGAAAGTAGCATCAAGAAGACCCTGCAGAATGGAACAACAACATTTCTCTTTCAAACTTTAAATACAAGTTGCAATTACCACCACTCCAAATGCCCTGCAAGCCCCCTTATTATTTACTGCTGTGTAAATGTCACAGGTTTTGAGGTGGCCCTTACCTTTTCAATACTCCTTTAATAATTCAATTATTCCTCCCACCTTCTGTTTGCCAGAAATGTTAACTGTGAACTCAGTGCTCATCCAATTCTGGCCTCACACATTTTCCTGATTTCAGTTGCTCCACAACTAATGCCTTCTGCCAATTCATCCTGGCCAAAAGCTTTGGAATTGGCTCAGTAATTTCTTCTCACCCCCAACTCTCTCTGTCCTTTAAGATGATCATTAACACCTACCTTTCTGACTGAGCTTTTGGCCATGTCTCACATTATCTCTCTATGTGTTTCAGTGTCAATTTTGCTTCACAGGTGCTCCTGCGAACCACCTACTGCATGAAAAGTCACTGTATAAATGACAATTACTGTGTTATCTCCAGAATCTTAACAAAAAGGGCCCATATGAAGTGTAGGAGGGTGAACCTCCCTTAAACCAACTGTGCTTCAGAATCTTACATAGATGCATGTTCTATTCATTGCATATACAGGGAGCAAATCCACTATCGGTGGCAGCATGTTAAATTTAGGAAGGAGAGAAAAGAAATCATCCCCAAATTCAGTTTTCGTGTTTGTGTATCTTTATTTTGCTGCAAACAGCCAGCTATAGCAGTCGTCACTAAATTTGAATTGAATGCATCAGTGATTCTTGTTGGTCTTTGTTGTGTGAAGGACAAGATCACATCATGACCAATATCATACATGAGAACAACCTGCCCAACTGTGGGAGAGAATTCAGTAAAACCAATCAACTTTGTTGGTGCTGAATTCTAAACAGAGCAGCATCACCTCAGGCATGAGTTGCTTACTAACGCCAAAATGTGACTGTTATTACATTCAAACAGCACCAAACAAACAGGTATTTGATGTAACCACTGCAGATTATTATATAGCTAATGAATTTGAAAGTGGGCATGTTTTGGAGGCTACACAGCAGGGCTCAGAAAATCTTCCTTAAAAGACTGAGGCTGGTTCCTGTCCAAGCTTTGGTGTTGCACAAAGATAAATCAACTCATTGGTGTGCAAGTGATGTGAATGTGCTTTATCTGTCTTCAGTGCATGTATTGAACTGAGAAGCACGCATTACAAAACAGCACTGATTTAAACAGTTTATGAGGACACCCAAATCCCACCACCCTTCAACCTTGAAAGCAATTCTAAAACAGCTACTTTAAACAATACTTCAATAATTTGACTTTAAAGTAGCTGGAGAGTTTTATCGCAGCAGTCATTTGCATCCTTGTAGTTATCTATTAGTTCGGAATTGCGATTACAGCAGTTGTTTAGTATGGACATTTCTTCTGTTGTACATTGTTTGTCACACATTTTGACTGTACTACAGCCATAGCAGGATTAAAGAAAATTTCATGTGACATGCAGTGTTATTTAGTTTAAAGTCAACAAACGTTTTATAGATGAGATGGTTTGAATGTGGTTATCTCCCACAATGATATTGTCCTAGAATGATAATGGGATCAAGGACAAAAATAAATGGGGGGAAAGATTGGATAAGGCTGGAAAATGGGGCAAGAATTGCACTGCAAAATTAGCCTGCACATGTTTATTGAAATATAGACAAAATTCTAATTTCAAGCTGGCAATGGTGCAAGATGAATTGATGACTGCACACCTCAACAGGCCGCTTAGGTTCATAGGTGGTTAAATCCATTTTAAGCCATTTAAAGCCCCTCTTTGAAAGGGGAGGAGCAGGCTATCTGCACTGGCACTCACCACAGAGATTTTCAGACCTGTAAGAAGATTTCAAATGGACCAACACATGAGGAAAGTCTCAAGTTAGAGACAAGAAGAGAGAGAATCTCTTGTCTCAAGGGAACAGAAGACCCTCCAGACTGCTGGACAAGACAGTGATAGCAGATGAGTGTCAGTCAATGAAAGCAACACAGTCCCTAGGACCAGAAACACAATGCAGGCAAAATTTAACCAGTTTCACACAGTGGTCAAGGCAGTGAATGCATCTTCAAATGTTACACTCTGACAAATGAACCTCTAGCCTCAAACACTGCTCCATTCATTACGCTGCCTGGCCTTGTCTCCAACATTCTCCTTCCAGCAAAGGAAGATCTAATCATGGTTTGGAAGATTTTGTCAAACTTAGACAAGAGCTCACCTCCCCCTCAAATCTAACCCTGCTGCAAGTCACCCAACCACACCTCACAGATTGTACACACTGATGGCTAGTCTACTATGACAGGGCACATTATGCCAAAGACTTCATCACACTCACCAATACACTTCTCTTTCTCTTGCAACGTGGTCTGGCATATCACATAAAGAGAAATATTGAGCTGGGATAGATAGCCACAGCTCCATCCCCTCACTCTCAGAGACGAGAATGTGCTGGCCATTGTTGCAACTGCCATAACTGAGACTGTGGCCACTTGGGGCTGGACTTAAACACCAGAAGGTAATTTTATGTTTCAGTTTCTTCCACCCTCTCATATTCCACTTCCCACTCGTGTCATAACCTCTTGTGGTTTACAAATTGCAAAGTGGTATAATTATGCAACACTTACCTACACCCTTCCCTCAACCCAACCCTATCCTGGTGTTTGTTTTTTACAACAAAATATCCTAGAACTGCCAAACTGGTCAAACTCTAGCTCCAAGGCATGAAGTACACACGATGGATGAAGAACAAGCATCATCACTTAATCAGCTGAGACAGTGGCACGCTATACTCTTCAATTAAGATTGGAGATGCTGGATTAGGCATGAGGGACAGGGAAAAAAGGTTATCAGGACTAGCAGAACAGCATGATATGGTAGTTTACAGGAAAAGTGGGGTTAATAGCATTGACCACCACTGTGGTCTCCACAGGGAGAACAGTTTGGCACCCTTAAATTTTTGATGGGGCTCAGGGGCCAGGAAAAACAGTTAGAGGTAAAGTTCATTGTGGTAGCTCTCCAAATGAGGGGCATGGGAAAAATGGGCTGTCTGGGTAGTGCAAGGTAAAAGGGGACATGGAGGTTTTTGCTGTTACCTGAAAACCAAGTGGAGCCCAGTATTGAAGTACTGACCATTCTCTGCTATCACTAACTAACTGTTCTCTAGATGGAAGTCATCCATCGTCCTGGTCTACTGTGCTCTGCATGACTGGAGCAGGCAATGTGGGGAGGTGCTGGCTACTGAGGGGCTGGAGAAACAAGAGGAGTCTTTCAAAAAGGAGGACAATGACATTGGAGAGGAGGAAGCTCTCTTTGTCCATGACAAAGCTCAGCTGCGTCAGGCTCTACAAACCAGTCAGGACCTGACTGACACCCACTTCCAGCAGATAGGAGCTGGGTACAGCAGACCATTAGGGGCTGTAAAATAGTCATTGGCCATGATAGCTGCATTAGGTTTGTATTGTGGGGATGAACTGCAGTCTCTAGTCATTTGTGTTTGCTTTTGCTGGCTCTAAATGAAAGCTCGTGTTTAGAATTGTCCAATTGCTTGCCTGTCTCTGTTGTTACCTCCCTGGACAAATAAAGATGTTGCTCTGCAGTGGCATTAAGGAGAAAGTATCAATGTAGAAAGAGTGATGTAGTTAAGGACAGTTAAACTCTAAGGCCTTATTGTTAAACAACAAACCGGTTGAGAGATTGGGGTGTTGTACTTGGGAGGGAATGTCAGCCATGCCAACTGTATGTTGTGAGCAGCTTTGCTTTGTGACTGCTATTCCATTAACAAAGGCAATGCCATATTGTTGATGCTTGTCCCTGTGTATAGTGACCCTTTAAAGATGGCACAGGAACAAAGCATGCAGTTCCATTAGCAGATATTCACTGAGTGGTGGGTTGTTCCAGGAAAAGTGCATGGTAAAATGGGGATTCAATCAGACAAGAGGGATGGGGTTGATATCCAGTGAGGCAAGTTTGATACAGTGAGAAGTCTCAAGACCTTAAGGTGAAAACCCTCCAAAACCTAACACAAATAGCACCTTGCCAGAAACACAAGATTCACCCCCCTCCCCTCCCAACCACGTCCTCCAATATATATCTTTTCTCAGAGGAAGATACAGAATTCTCCTAAGAATTCTACAGAATGAAGGGATTTGTGAAGATGAGGAACTGAAACAATATTGTATTGATAAAGAAGTAGTACTTGGAAAAAAACTGGATTGGAGGTTGAAAACCAGATGTGCTACATCCTGGACTATTGAAAGCATGTGTGTTGATGTTATCTTTCATAATCTATTGATTCTGGAAAGGTTCCGGCAAACTAGAAAGCAGTAAATATAATCCCACTATTTCAAGAAAAGGGAAGAGATAAAACAAAATTACAGGCCTTAATTGTTTTATATCAGTAATAGGGAAAACATATTAGAATCTACGATACATGATGGATAACTGGACAATTCAAACATAAATATAGGACTGTTCAGAGTCAAAGTGGATTTATGAAAGAGAAATCATATTTGACAAACCTATTACTGTGTGTTGATGATGTTATGAGATAAAGGAAAACCAGTGAACATGGTGCTATCGGATTGCCAAAAGACTTTTTGAAGGTCCCACACAGGAGTTTTGTGAGCAAAATTAGTGCACATGGGATTGAGGGAAATATACCCTTATGGATTGTGGATTGGTTTACAAACAGAGATCAGAAAGTAAGAATACACAGATCATTTTCAGGATGGCAGGCAGTTAATTGTGGGATGCCATTAGGATCAGTGCTGTACCACAGTAGCTTACATTCCAAATTAATGATTTGGAGACCAGATATACAATTTCCAACTTTGCCGATAACACAATATTAGGGAATGCGAGTTTGAAGAGGATACAAGGATGCTTCCAAGAGATTTGGACAGCCTAAGTGAATGGGTAAGAATATGGCAGATGAATCACAATGTGATAAACTGTAAAGTTATCCGTTTTAGCAGAGAAACAGAAAGACAGAATATTTTATAAATAGCATCAGATTGGGAAAGAACTAAAAAAAAAATTTGTACTTGGATCATGCAGCTGAAAATTCAATATTCTAACTTGCTTTTATTTAGTTGATGTCCAAAGGAATTTGGATGTCTATGTTCGTATGTCACAGAAAACGAGTATTTGGGTACAACAACCATGTCCGTTATTCCAAGAAGACTTGACTACAGAAAAAAAATCTTGCTGCAATGTTACAGAAACTTTGAGACCACATGTGGATTATTCTGTACAGTTTTTCCTGTCCTTATCGAAAGGAAATACATTCCTGCCATAGAAAGATTGCAATGCGGTTCCACCTTTCTAAATTCAGTCTGCATATCTCAGAATAAGTGGCAAGGCATTTCAAACTCTGATAAATTTCTTCACACAGAGGGTTGTGAATCTTTGCCCACCAGCCAGTGAATATGAAGTCAGAACCCAGGCCTTCTCCAAGTATAGCACCACGCCTTGTTCTCTACAAACCACCAAGCAATTTTCTAAACTTGAACAGAACCAATATAAACTCATCAGCAGCAAGCCAGACAGAGTGGGTCATAAACCCTTTAAAGGCATCAATAGGTGCTTTGTTTTGTATGTAAACCACCACCTAATCACCTGTTTAGCAAGCACTGCCCTTGCAACTAAAAAAAAAGTAGGGGATTGTGGAAAGAGAGGAAGGAAACTAAATCAAAATGGAAGCAGTTGAAGAGATAATGTACTCCTAACATCATGGTGCTCACTTCTCTCTCAATGCTTCAAAGATATTGGCAAATATCATGTGCTCCATCTCTGAAGGACACTTGGGCATGAACATGGCTGCAGGAGAGAGGCAGATGGTCAGGAACGGAGACTCCCTCCATGGCTAACAGTCTAGATCTCTTCATGGTGACTTTTGACAGACCCATTTGTGCACTGGTAAGTGGTTTCTTAACTGCTGAAAATTAGTTCTGCTGTGCATGTCTAAGAGAGGTAGTTATATGAAATGCCCTGGTCAAAAACAGCTTCAAATCAGAGATAGATACTGACTGACATCATGATCTACCTCCCTAAAGACTTCTGATACACTCTCCTAATGATCAAACAAACATTTTTTCCAAAATAACATCAGGCAAACACATCCATGGTTTGCATTTTGGTCCCAAAATGACATCCCATTGAGCCAAAATTGCCCACACTACTGAGTTCAATTCTGCAACCAAAAAACCTTATTGAGAAAAAATCCACTTGTTTATTTATGCTCACAAATAAAAGCAAGTTAGAATATTGAATTTTCAGCTGCATGATCCAAGTACAAATTTTTTTTTAGTTCTTTCTGGGGATGTAAGTGACACTGTCATGGAGAGCATTTATTGTCGACCCTGAATGGATCTTGAGAATATCTGGCTTGTTTGGCCATTTCAGTTCAGGGTCAACCATATTTCCATGGGTCTGAAGTCACATATTCCAGATTACAGCAGTTTCTCCGTGTAAGGACAGGAGTGAAACATATGGGTTTTTACAATAATCAGTTAAATTGTTCCATGATCTCCATCACTAGCTCTCAATTCCAGACAAATTAATAGAGTGAATAATTAATGCAAACATTAATTATTTGAAATCAATTTCCACCAAAGGCTGTGGTGAGAATTTAAACCCATGTCCCGAGATCAGTAACGTGGTCTCTGGATTATTAGCCCAGTGACAATATCACCATGCTACCATCTCTCCCTATACTGAATTTATTTACTTAAAGTTACAAATTTCTGTGTGAAATGAGGTTCAGTGCGATAGACTAGCGAGAGGTGGTGTAATTCTGAATAGGCAATCTTGATTTGAGAAATGACTGGTGGTGAGAAGCCGAAGTATTTACAACAGTGCAGTTGTTGATGCTTTTTGATGTTTGAGGTAATGCATAATATCATAGAACAGCAAAAATCCAGAATGAAGCTGCCTTTGCTGCTTCATCAGACATTGGAGTACTTGATGGTAGCAATTTTGTTTTACCAAGTGTTAAACCATTCTGTTGCTGAGCACAATCACCTTCATCTTGAGGGAGTGCAAAAAAAAAATTGCCTGAAGTGATTGGGCAAAAATCTTGCTGGAGCAGGCCATTTAACTTTTTCCTTCATCCTTCAGCTCAGAAATAGTTTATGCTGTAAATCAACCAGCAGGTTCTGGAGATTTACAGCTCATGTTATATCTCTCCGTCCTTTGAAATTGCTGGTCTATTTGTGCATTCATAGCAGCACATGTTGTTAACACACCATCACTTTCCCCGCAAGCTTTGACCCAATAAATTGTACAAAAATGACAAATAAACAGTGGCTGAGAATATGGTCATGCAAGAGTTGAGTGAACATCCACATCCAAAATGTTTTACAATGTTGTACAGTAATTATTTCATGTAGTTTGTTGGATCTGTACTTTTCCTATTAACTTTTTTTTAAAAAGTTTTCTGATGTGAGGCTTATTGAAGTGCTTGGCACATCTTCACATTTGGCACATCACTCATAACAGGATGTGCTCCTGATCCTGGCTGATTTTCAGTCTTCAGAGTTATTAATGAAATATTGGCAGTTTTCTTGGCCTGGGAACTCTGCCTGGAGTGAAGGCTGAGCATTATTGTCTTAGGCTTCGGAGAGGCCAGTTGCACCATTGCATACAGCTGCTGAGCAACCTGTAATTGTCGACTTGTTTAGAAAAAAAAAAATCAAAAGAATCCATTGCTTTCTCTTTTTGCTGGGTTTTCGCACTTCAAATATTCTCTTCTGCTGCCATGGCAACTCTGGATTCTAGGGATGAACAGGCATTTTTTGTGTCCATTGTTGCTATGGTACAAAATTATAGAAGTAAGTCATATTCTAACATTTGCATACACCTGCAATATGCACAGACTTTAAATATACATATTATATACCAGTGAACCCTCCAGGGATGAAATCAGATGAACATTAAAAATGGGCGGAAAAGCATCCAAGCTCATCTGAACCCATTCCCTTGCTCCATCCACCCAATTATTCCCATGTTAAAATCACCAGTGAGTAAGGATGGAAAATCCTGACCCCTGATCTTTGTTATCATTGTCATTTGTCTATTAAGTTGAGACGTTAAAGGACATTTTGTATTCCAACAAAAATAGGCAAGCAATATATCTGGATCAGATGGCAGGAGCAAATTATTAGAAAGGGAAAAATATGGCTCACTTGGCACAGCTATTCACGAAGCAGTGTCTTGAGCTTTTGAGGTTAGATAATTGTGTTCCAGTCAACCCCACTGTTGCAGAGAAATGTGACTCTTGTATGTATTATTTTCAGTATTTTAGGATTTCTTTCCTTTAGCCAGAATTCAAATAATTGACATCTACGACTGAAAAGTTATTTTGGGTGAATTCAGGAAAATAATATGCGACCATGAAAGCAATTTGCTGATGTTGTCACTCTGCCAGTTTTATCAGCTATATTGTTTCAGGCAAAAGAAAATAATGAGGAATTACAAAGCTACTTAGCATCTGACAGAAGAGAGGAGGCTGAAGTCCATCTTCTCGGTCTAGTTAAGAAACGTGGAAAAGCAGCTGGTGGATTAAAACCCAGCAAGTTTGTGTGTCAGTATTGCTGAGATTCAGACCTCGATGTACTCGCTGAGGTCAGCTCATTTCCATTACTCTGCAACCTGCTCATTAATTAATTACTCATTAAACTAATCATAGTTGGTGTACTTCACATCAGGAGTCAGGGAGCATCCTGTAATTATAGTGAGGACAGTAGAACATATTGCAGTGATGGTGAGTGAGAGAGAGCATGGTATCATTACAAGCATCTGATATAATAGTGAACGAGGGAGCTGGACTGTGAAACCATGTGCTTTAATGATTGGGAGGGTCAAGCAAGGTCACTTTAAGTCTCCTTCCATAACTGTGAACACGTGTGGTTGAATTCTGTTTGTTTTTCAGTTGTGTAATTAAGATAGTCTCTAAATTCTTGCTGAAAAATTATATATTGACTCAAGACTGACTGATGTTAAAGGCCGAGGGAAGTTACACAATAAGTCGTCGGATATTTTTGGACCCTTGTACCAATTTTTGAAGGGTAAAAGCACATACTTTATCACTAGAACCATAGAATAGAATCTCTCCAGTGCAGATAGAGGCCATTTGGCCCAGCGAGTCTACACTATCCTTCGAAGAGTATCCCACCCATATACTCCACCCTATCCCTGTAACCCCACATTTCCCTTTGCCAATCCATTGAACCTGCACACCTTTGGATTGTGGGATGAAACTGGAGCACCTGGAGGAAACCCACACAGACATGGGAAGAGCGTGCAAACTCCACACAGACAGCCACCCAAGGGCTGGGGGTGGGCATGGGGCTGTGAGGCAGCTGTGCTGATATCCAAAGCAGTATAATGATGTTAAATTTCTACCATAATCTATGACAGATATTGAGAACATGTTGCTAACAATACAAACTCAAAAGCAGACTTCAATGTTTTTTTCAATATGGTTTCAGCCTTTTCTTTTTTTTTCAAATGAACTCTAAATGTTGTTGATTGTTCAAAAGAAGTGACATAGGAATATAGGGACAGTTTGTTGAGCCTACTCCATTATTTAATACAATCATGATTGATCAATACATTTACCCACACTATCCCTATACCAGTTACGTCATTGGTATCAAAAATCTATCAACTTCTACTTTAAATACACTCAGAAACTGGGCTCCACAGCCCTTGGGCTGATTTCCAAAGACTCACCAGCCTCCAAGTGAAAAAAAAATTCTCTTCCTCAGTCATAAATGGCATCCTCTTTATTTCTGAAGTGTGCCCCCAGTTCCAAAAAACAGGGGATTCATCTTATCTGCATTTACATTGTCTACCCTTTTAAATATTTTATAGATTTCAATACGATCACCCCTTATTCTTTGAAACTCAAGAGAGTGTGTGTCATCTAACCAACCTTAAGTACAAGGCAAAATAGGAGAAAATAATTCCACCTCACCTTAAGCTGAAATGAATCCATAGAATGCCTACAGTGTGGAAACAGGCCCTTTAGCTCAACAAGTCCACACTGCCCTTTTGAAGAGTAACCCACCCAGACCCAATTCCCTACCCTATATTTACCCCTGACTAAAGCACCTAACCTACACATCCCTGAACACTATGGGCAATTTAGCATGGCCAATCCACATAACCCATGCGTCTTTGGATTGTGGGAGGAAACCAGAGCACCCAGAAGAAACCCATGCAGAGGCAGGGAGAATGTGCAAACTCCACATAGACAGTCACCTGATGTTGGTCCCTGGTGGTGTGAGGCAGCAGTGCTAACCACTGAGACACTGTGCCATGAAGCATCCGCCATGAGTAAAGTTACCATTGAAATCACTAAGGTTTGCAATTTTATCTTTTGTAACTAATTTCTGCTTTATTTTTGGTTTTCAGGAAATTTGAACGGAATTCTTACTTTATAAATTTTCCTTTAGACCAAAGAGTGATTTGAATAAGTCAAAATTAATCAATTATGTGGTTGCTTGTTGTGTTTGAGGTAGACAAGCAGGAGGCTTTAAGAACACAGCAATCCAGGCAGCATCAGGAGGTGGGTTCAACCCTTCTTCAGGGCCAGGGGATGGGTGTAAGGGGAGCTGCAGATAAAGGGGAGGGTTGTGGGATGCATGGGGGATGTTAGGGGTGCGTGTTGAATTGAGGATAGGTGAACACAGGTAGAGGTTACGACCTGCCTGGTCGATGGGAAGAATGAATCCAGCTGGTGGCAGCAAGGAGTGAAAGGGAGGGGGAGGTGTTGGGAAGGGAGTTGGGGAATGGGAAAGGCAGTTATTTGAAATTGGAAAACTCTAATGTTGAGTCCGCCAGGCTGTAGGTTGTCCAGGCGAAAGATGAGGTATTGTTCCTCCATTTTGTGGTCTGATTCGTTGTGGCAATGGAGTAAGCAGAGGATGGTCATGTCGGAAAGGGAGTGGAAAGGGGAAGTAAAATGGGCGGTGACTGGGAGGTCAGGTCAGCCCCTGCAGGTCCAGCTGAGATGCTCTGCTGGTTTATGTTGGGTCTCCCCGATGTAGAGAAGACCACATCGAGCACACCGGATACAATAACGTAGATTGGAGGAGAGGCAGGTGAACCTCTATCTCACTTGAAAGGACTGTTTGGGACCCTGGATGGAGGTGAGCGGGGTGGTGTGCTGGCAGGTTTTGCATCTTTTACGGTTACAGAATTTTGAGGGGGGGGGGGAGGGTCTAATTGGAGTTGGTGGAAGTGTTTAAGGATGATACGTTGGATGCGGAGATTGGTAGGGTGGTAGGTGAGTACAAGGGGAGCTGTCTCTATTGTGTTTGGAGGAGGCGGGGGAGGTTTAGAGCAGTGGAGGTGGTGTGGTGTAGGGCTATCTGGATGACATAGGGGGGGAAAAGCATCTTGTTTAAAACAGGTGGACATCTGGGATGCTTGGAAGCCTTGGAGTTTGGCTCTGTGACCAAGAATATCATCATCCAATTGTGTTTTGACTGGATGCTGTTTCTCGCCCTGGATATTTTCAGAGTTGGTGGTGTTTAAGAAAGGAATTTCCCTTACTGGATTGATTCCAATAAGCATTGAACTCCACACCAGGACAACGGCCTGAAAAGGAATGGTAAATGAATTGGATACTAAATAAAAATGGAAAGAACTGCGGATGATGTAAATCAGAGACAAAAACAGAAATTGCTGAAAAAGCTCAGCAGGTCTAGTAGTATCTGTGGGGAGAAATCAGAGTTAATGTTTTGGGGTGAGTGAACATTCCCCAGAACCCTTCACTCAACCTGAAATGTTATCTCTGATTTCTCTCCACAGATGCTGCCAGTCGTCCTGAGCTTTTACAGTAGTTTCGATTTTTGTAAATGAATTGTGGTTTGATTGATGGACAATGTCCATTTGAGATGCATCATCAATGATGAGTTGACCACCTGACTTTTTACAGGCCATTCAGGTTTTTCAAACTAAGAGACAGGCTCAGGATTTGTTTCAGATTTTGTTTTTGAGAAAATCTGGACAGAAGACACGAAAGACTTGAATGGAGCCCAAAATTTGACTTAAAGACACATTGTTTTCAGAATTCATTGTTGTAGCTGATTAACCACCATCGGCCATTGAAGATTATGGAGTGAATGACCAGAGGTCCACCCGGTGTAAAATTGTTTAGAGATCTGCTATCGTAGGACCCGCTAAAAGGTTGTTCTACTATTTTAGAAACTTGGATAATTTGTGTTCGCATTAACATTTTGGATTTTAGATCATGAGTTAGGGTTAACGGCTGTGCTATAATATTAAAAAAGTCTTAGTTTCTTCTGATATATTTACACACACACAAACAGTGCTTTCCTTTTCTTCGAATAAAGAGATCTTTCCTTCTTTATGTATTGTATTATCAGTAATATTGTCATTCATAATGGCTTTTTCACAATTAAATCATATTCATTGGGGGGTGGGTGAGGCGAGATCATTTAGCTTGGTTGACTGGACAGCTGGTTTGCAATGCAATAAGATGCCAACTGCATGGATTCAATTCACACACCAGTTGAAAATTATCGTTTACAACAAAGGATTCCCCTTCTCAACGTCTCCCCTCACCTGAAGCGTGGTGACCTGCATGTTACACTACCAATCATTTCTCTCTAATGAGAGTGTGGCCCTCTGGGACTACAAACAACTTTACATTATATTTAATACAACTGTTGTTTTGCCATTCTCCTAGATAGCATCCGTCATTCTGATGATGTCCAGAGTATGGTTCTGAACTCAGATATGACTCTGCAGATACTCTCTGGCTACAAATCACATTGCAAGATAGGGCGACCATAGAGACTTTCTTTGTGTAACCTGCCCTTTAAAAAGATCATTAGAACAGGAACATGTTGATAAAAAAAACATGATTTTGTTGGTCAGTGACATATTTTCTTGCTTTACTTATAAAAAACTCTATCGAGCATGATTAGTTCAGTGAAAATGTCTAACTTGTTCCAACTATTCCAAAAAAGTTTAGATTCTTCACTCAATGTAAAACATAGAAAATCATTTTAAAAACATAGACACTATTTAAGCTGCTACAATGATAAATGTCTTCATTTTTTTCACTTTGCAACATGAGAGAAAGAGATTGTTTCTTGTCCATGCTATGTTCTTTTAACTGCTCAGACCAAAATGACAAATCCTTATCATTTTTCTTCCTAACAATGTCAAAGCAAATAGCCAGTTGCATCACTGACATATCAAGCGTCCTCACATATAGGATACACCAGAATAGGAGGCATTATAAAGGAGCAGAACAGCTCTCACCAGCATCATCCTGGAACAGGTGAGGGGGAACACCCTTCTCACACATCATTCTCTCTTCATCCTCCAGGAATAGCTCTCAGAAAATGTATCAGGGGAGTGCTTGTGTGGTTGGCTATAGTGTTACACTATTTTGAAATAGCAATTTGTAGAAATGTTCACTTAAAGCGGTCATACAAAATAACACCAGCAGATGGTGCTATAAAGAACTGAAAATAGTGTGGACTGATGGTTTAATAAATAAGTCATGTTTGTTTGTGTACTGTAATTCCAATTCTGTCTCCGGCTGTTCACATCCTCATCATCAATATGAGGTTCTTAGATGATGTTGGGTTCTTGGGATTCGAAAACAATCAGAGATGGATGGAATTCATAGAGCGTGTACTGTGACTGACACACAAGGATGAATGATCACTGCTATGCGCCATTACCAAGCGATCACACAAAATGTGTTATTCTTCAAAGCTCTGAAAACTCTGGTCAGAAGCATTGAATTGGATTTCGATGGTGACAGCTCAGATTAAGAACACAACATCTCAAACGAAGAACAACTTAAATGAGAGCACACCTGACACTGAACAATATATTCTTTGAATGGAAAACATTCACCACCCTATTTACAAGTTTCAAGTTTACAATTGAGCTTGTTTGTAAATCAGTGCAAAAGTCAGAATATTCAATTAATTTATTGGTCATGTTTAAGTGTACCATTTAGAATTTGAGATGAAGTATTGAAGTATACTCTGTTTCTCATTTAGTACAAAGGGTTGGGTCACAATGTTGTGCTATATATTGAAATAGCAATTTGTATGTGATGCTCACTTAGAGTTTCCATAAAATACACAATCAGGAGACAGAGCTGTAAGGAGCAGCAGGAAAACACCTGCAATTTATTGAATTATTTAATGAATGAGTCGTGTTCATTCGTGCACTTTGAATTCCACTTTCTTGGTCATTCTCAAGCCTCATGAATCCCAAGTTTGCTAAGAACCTCAAATAGCCCACCCTCTGATCTCAATGGAGGCAGCAGCTCTGGACATCATGAGGATGCCATTACAGTACATCCTGGGCAATGGTACAATGGGAGGCCATGAGGAATTGGGTTATTTGATATTTCAGTCTTCAGATGAAGGCCTTGAAAGAAACTCCTGGCAAAGCATGAAGTGGCCCTTCAACTCCTATCATTGGAGTTGATGTTATAAGTTGTGCTGAGGCTGTATTGAGTACATAGAGTTCTCATCACTTTTTTTTCCCCCACAGAGTCTGCAGTGGAGATACAGAAATGTCAATGGTTGCATTGGCATGGGAAATTCCCACAGAGCAAAGACACTGCCATCATTCACCCACACCTCCGAAACACCATCACCTCAGGTGAGACTTAAAGATTAGAATGGCTGTCAGCAAGTCATCACAAGTGAGGAGGAGGAGGAGAGCAAGGCAGAACCAGTTGTTTCCACTCCCCATTGCAGAATGGGAGACAGGCAGAGGCATTCTTCACTGGCAGAGGCAGAGGGATTATTCTCTGCTTTTTGTGTTACGAAGAAGAAGGATTTCTCAAGAGCGTTGGAGGCTGATGGATTCCAGAAGAGTAGAGAATGGGCTGAGAAGGTGCCCATTTTTCTGTCCTAAGTTTTCTCACTTTCTTTAGTAAATCCAAGTTCTTTATTTCGTTCTTCTAAAATAGCCATGATCTGAGTTGCTTTATTGTTTCATATAAGCTACAAGAAATGTGGGAGAGATACACCCAAGAGTTGAAACCCTGCTTATTTATTTAGCTTGTACAGGCATATAGTCAAACAACACTTTCATTAGTGGTTAAATGGAGTTAAGTCTGCTATCTAGATTAGTCAGTCATGCTCTTCAGCAATGCGAGCTATTATTTGGACTGCACCATTCCTGTAACCTGGATTGTCTTGGCAATCCCACTTCTGTTGGGTGGCTATACAGAAGTCTTGTCCAATCGAGAAATAGTTTAAAAGTAACTTCCAGGTCCAAGGAAGTCTGAGCCTACATGCGACAGTAGATTATGTCTCCAATGATAAACATCTAGGACTGGTTTGGAGATGGGTCATCAATGACCTAAGCTGCTTTTGAGGCTAATATAGTTCCTTGGAATCACTCTTATGTCTGTTTCCTCCCAGCTCTGGTTTTGTCACCCATATGCACACTAAATCATCTGACCCAGAGGAGAGGTTCTGTTGGTGTCAGTGATCCAGGGAGGGAGAACTTTTGACACTTCAGATATTCTCCAATCAACCTGTTCAGGGATATTATTAAACACCTCGGGAGCAGTTAAAACTTAAAGCTGGACCTCCTGGTCTTGAGGTAGGGATATTACCAATCTAACTTCTGATATTTTACCAAATGGGACAATGTGAATATCATCTGCTGTAGTGAGGTCAAGGCAAATTACTTCTACTCTGAAATTCTTTCAAAAGCCATTTTCAATTAAAGTGGTTAATGGACGGTCTTTAAGTCCTGATTGGCAGCCTTCCTTCATTCTGAATTGCCAATTTGCATCTCCCCTTCCTTTTCTCCTTCCCTTCCTACTGTTTTGAAGTAGACATTTCTCCTTGTACATAAGTGCATCACTCCCTTCCCTACTGGGTAAGATATTAATTACTTAAGTAAATGACTGAGGAAACTAGATTGCTACTCTGCGTACACTTGAAGAATTGAACCAACAATATGTAGTTTTGCACTGATTTCTTCATGTATGGCAAACCTTTCTGAATGCAATAATTGCCTTAAACATTTGAAAAACCAGAGGAAGGTCCTAAAAATTAGATATTGGTAGGCAATTTTATTAACCCAAAATAATAAGTGGATATTTTGAATGTGACTTTTGTTACAGTTTTGCAAATACCTTGTTTCGAACTGCAGTTACAATGTTACCACTGTGGGCGGCACAGTGGTTAGCACTGCTGCCTCACAGCGCCAGAGACCCGGGTTCAATTCCTGCCTCAGGTGACTGTGTGGAGTTTGCACATTCTCTACGTGTCTGCGTGGGTTTACCTCCCAAAATCCAAAAATGTGCAGGTTAGGTGAATTGGCCTGGCTAAATTGCCCGTAGTGTTAGGTGTAGGGGTAAATGTTGAGGAATGGGTCTGGATGGGTTGCGCTTCGGCGGGTCGGTGTGGACTTGTTGGGCCGAAGGGCCTGGTTCCACACTATAAGTAATCTAATCTAAGCCATTGTCTGGGACTACTTACAAGTTAATTCATTAATTCACATGCAAATTAAAGAACTGTGAGGGACATGTCAAGCATTGACAAAAAAATGGCAGAAGTTCTTGTCAACAGGTAATGGCCATGGTGGAGATCATGCAACAGTAGTCAACACAAGTATAACACATTCTTGCACTAGAATGAACCTATATTCAAATATATTTAGAACTATAATCTGCATAGCGAAGATCACATCATCAACAGTGGAAAAAATCTGAATTACTTTACATATAAATGAACAACAATCATTTGAAAACTTTAGCAAGATGTTATGTTAATATGGCATGTCTCCCTGTCAGGGCAGTTCAACTGAAAAATCTGAAGTATAGCTATTAAGAGTTTTTCTGGACCTCACAGCTGTTCTCAATGATAAAATGTTAGAACATCATGATCTTCCCTTTCCAGACATTTAAAAATAAACTTGTATTGTTCCTTCATAAAACATTTATGCAACAAATGCCTGTCGGGTATCATTTTAAGTATCTTAGAATTTAAAAATGAATCACTTCAGGGGAATTGCCATTTTAAAAGTCATACTTTCCAAGAGTTTGGAAAACTTAAATCATATTTACATTAAAGCGCATGCACTGTTTCCATATTTGCAGCATTGCCAAAGTTGCTTCAGTCAAAGTGCAGCTTAATTTGTTTTGCTGATCAAATGAAATCACAAATTGTTTTCTCAGAGATTGAAACTGGGGAGAAATAAAAGCTAAATAAATGTATAAACTTATTGGGAGAAAAAACAGCCAGCTGATATAACAAAACAAAATTGTTTGGTATTCTGAGTTCGCTTCATATAATGATCAGATTTTGATCTCATAGTATTATTGATTTAAGCTGGACATTTAAATAAATAGGATTAGATATTTTAAAATAAGACAAATCAAGAGTTGCTTCAACAACCTGAACAGCTATTCCATGCACTACAATTTTTATCAAACTCTAGATTCCAAACTACTCCAGAACGCAAATGTCATTCCTTCACATGGCTTTTCACCACTAAAAAACAGCAGCATACTATAGTGCATCAAACACAAACATCTGCAATTCTACATTTAAATAAATTCTAATGATAATTAAACCTATGGGGAATATGTCAAACACTTTTCGCCTCCCCAAATCAAGTGTTTTTTTTACTTCTATGTTAATATACATTTGAAACTAAATCAAAAATGATGGGTACCATAGAACTTTGTCAATCATAAGTTTCAAAATTGTGGTTGCTGGACATTTCTTTCAAAGTAAATTATTAAGAGATGTGAAGGAAAGGAAGATAAATGGGACTGAATACAAGCCATTATCTAATTAAATGGTAGAACAGTTCAAGAGACTGATGGGTCCAATCCATTTGCACTGTCTCCAGATGAGTTAATCAAACATTCCTCAGGAACAATGGAATTACATTCTTCAAATCACAATGCATCTTGAAGAATGCCATTCTTGATTCTTCAAACCTACTATATTAGCAATTAAATGGTGTAAATGACCAAATATATTTTTCATCTCATAAATAGTTTCAGCATCTGGAGAATCTTGAAAAGCATCTCTCTCAGACTATGATTCAGAGATGCTGATTGTGCATCATCAAAGGATGCAATGAAAATCTCACACCAAAGTTGCTGCACTTCTCAATTGTCTGCCTAAGGGTCAAGCAGCAATAGAGTATTGGCTAGCCAAAATGACCACCAATGTTTATTCATGGCTTGAATAAAGGACGATCAGGAAAACCTAGTCCATTTTATATATGTTGGCTGAAATGAAAAATGACGGTTTTAGAATAGAGAGAGTCAAAGAAAAACAAAATTCAGATTGGCAAATTATTTTGTAGGTGCCAATTCAGAAAGTTTTGTTTTAGATACCATGTTTGTCATGTCATAGTTAAGAGCAGAAGATCACAGGATCTCTAAACATTATGGTGCTCAATAGTTTGCTGAAAAGACAACAGATAACGTGATAGTCTCAGTTAGGGTTGCAATAACAGCATGAGAAATGCATGGCTAATATGCATACAAGTAATGGAAATGTACAAGAAAAATTTAAAAACCATTAGACCACACAGGTTGAAACAACATAATGCACAATTTGCATTCTCAGTAAATATACATTAAAAAGTCTCTGAAATACATTTTCCAGTGGTGTTGTCGAAAAGGAATTGTCTCAGCCATTACTGAAAGACTGCATTGGCTGCCACTTCAGCTACAAGGAGCACATTCACCACACATACAGTCACTGCCAGCAACACTGAGGGACATGTGATTAGTTATTCAATTACAATTAATAAATGTTAGACAATTTTATGTCACTATAAAACATTCAACATCTTAAGAAGCTCTCTTTAAACAGTTGTTAGGGTATAAAGTGTAAATTTACCTAACATTGAAGTGAGCTTGAGGTAGCAAAGCTCCTATTCTGATAAACATAGCCACTCCTCTAATTGTGACATTGGTGAATTTACTTTAATCTGTCAAATATACATGATCCATGTTCTTGAAACACAAAATATACCATAAGTTGTATATATTAGCTTGAAGCAAAACATATCTTTATAAAAGCAAGGCACTGCAGATGCTGGAGAGTTTAAATAACAAATTATGGAGATCTGGCAGCATCCGTGGAGAGAGAAACAGAGTTGACATTCAAGTCCAATCAGATTCCTTGAAGCAGGGAGAAGCCAATGAAGTCGCCCGCCCATGTGTTGTGGGTAGTCAAGTCAGCTCAAAATTCACTGACTGGGAGTTGCAAGCTTGCCCATTTTCACTCTACTCTGTGCAATACGACACAGGAAACAACTCCTTTACAGCACACATCCCAGGAGAGAACTGGAGATAAAAGAGTGCGAGGAGCAGGGACAGGTCCAGCACAGAATTCAATAGCAGATGATAAAAACCAAAACCAAAATAAAGGATCACTGTCGATGACAGCAAGCAGGTGATTGGTTATTGAATAGTGGAGGAGAAAGTCAGGGCTGCAGACGCTGGAGAGTCAGAGTCTAAAGTGTGGTGCTGGAAAAGCACAGCAGGTCAGGCAGCATCCGAGGAGCAGGAGAATCAATGTTTCGGGCATAAGCCCTTCATCAGGAATGTGGGGTGGAGGGGGAGGGGGCTGAGCGATAAATAAAAGAGTAGGGGTGGTGGTGGGGCTAAGGGGGGATGTTAGCCGGGAAGTCTACATTGGGGAGACAAGATGCCACTTACGGAACATTTCAGGGAACATCTCTGGGACACAAGCACAAACCACCCAACAGCTCTGTGGTCAACCACTTCAATTCTCCCTCCCACATGCAGATCCTGGGCCTCCTCCACCAAATACAAGCTACCCGACGACTGGAAGAAGAACACCTCATCCTCCGTATTGGGACCTTCCATACACACTGATAGTATATTTTATGTTTCAAGAACATGGAACACACAGCCCAACCCCCCCCACACACACACAGCCCAATGGTTTCCTCATCTCCTCTCCCCCCACCTCATCCCAGATCCAACTCTCCAACTCGGCACCACCCTCTTGACCTGCCCT
>NC_057733.1:29349907-29367066 GCF_004010195.1 Chiloscyllium plagiosum | reverse complement strand
TTGCCCCTTAGGTCTCTTTTATATCTTTCCCCTCTCACCCTAAACCTATGCCCTCTAGTTCTGGACTCCCCAACCCCAGGGAAAAGACTTTGTCTATTTACCCTATCCATGCCCCGCATGATTTTATAAACCTCTATAAGGTCACCCCTCGGTCTCCGACACGCCAGGGAATACAGCCCCAAACTATTCAACCTCTCCCTATAACTCAAATCCTCCAACCCTGGCAACATCCTTGTATGTCTTTTCTGAATCTTTTTAAAGTACTTACAGGTGCTCAAATGAATCCAGAGTTAATTCCCACCTTTTGAATGCCATTAAATACAGTTAATCTGCAATTAACACCAATAGAGGTTAGTAGGACCATGGTTTTACACCAATCACATCTCAGGTTGGAATACATTGAAGGTCACAGGTCACATGCTAATTCACATTGGCGAGGGTTCTTCAGGCACTTTACATGGCATGGAGAAAAGGAGATTGGTGTGTGTGTGGAACAAAGATTGGAGCTGCAGCAGGATATAATTTAAATTTTTTAAAATGACTAATGTCAATTGTTTGACTGTCTTATTTCTAATTAATTATTTTAACACTCTAAATCATAGAATCCTAACAGCATGGAAGCGGGCCATTAAGCCCATGGAGTCCACACCATCCCTCTGAAGAGCACTCTACCCAAACCCACTCCCCTACCCTTTAACCCCACATTTCCCATGGCTATCCCACCTAGTGTACACATCACTGGACACAATCGGCAATCCATCTAACCTGCACAGTTTTGGATTGTGGGAGGAAACCAGAGCACCCGGAGGAAACCCACGCAGACACGGGGAGAATGTGCAAACTCCACACAGACAGTCTGTCTGAGGTTGGATTTGAACCCAGGTCCCTGGTGCTGTGAGGCAGCAGTGCTAACCACTGTGCCGCCTTTGTGAAGTAATACTTTTTTTATATTCCCCTTTGTATCTAAGATTTGTATCTAGGTACTTGTACCTAAGATGTCACCATAAGAGGCTAAAGTTAAAAATCACACACACAGCCCAGCCCCCACCACACACACAGCCCAGCCCCCACCACACACACAGCCCAACTTTCCTGCCAAAGATGATTCTAAGGGTTTGTATAATTAGTAGTGGTAGAGGATAAATCAGTAGTTAATACAAGAGGCACTTGTTTTACAAAAGGCAGCACAAGACACAATTACCATTCACTAGGTATATACTGGGCAAAATTGTATCAATCAAGAGCTGGGGATGATGCTTCTGTCTCTGTCAGGACCTTGTGCAAGATTGCCAATTCTCCGTCCAAACATTGTGATACATCATCAGATTGGATGGAGCTAAGGCAACTTCAAGATTATGTTCTTCTGAAAGGGTTAATCAGCTGGAGCCGCTCATTCTGGGCTTTGGAACTTAAGCAACAGCTGGTAGGACTGCGAAGTACCCATGAGGCGGAGTTTCACAGATAGCCTGTGGACATGGTCATCCCAGAGCTGAAGGGTGGGCAGGAGAGAGTGAATGGGTAAACAGTGTCAGGCGGTTAGTGCAGAAGCTTCATGGGGAGATCCTGGTATTCTGATGGAACCGTATTTTCAAATGGAGAATGCAGTGAAAGTGTAGGACACAGCAGCACAGATCCACCAGGGGCTCAGCCATACACAGGTGAAAGAATAATTAAGTGAAAGTGGAAGGAGATTCTATGTGTACCTGAACAGAGAGGCTTTTCCCAGTGTACAGAATATACCTGGGTCAAGGACATCACTGAGCAGCTGGCAAGCATACTGAGGGAGACAGTGAACAGTGTGAGGTAGAGAACAATGATATTAATAGAAAGAGGGATGTGGTTCTGCAGGCAGATATTTGGAATCTAAGGAAGAGACTGGCACATTGATCTCAAATGGTTATACCATCCAGTTGTACCCTCTGGGTTGTACTGTCCAGATCACCCTCAATGCCATTCACCAATGAGAGAGTCCAGATATAGCAGGAAAGGGAACAGATGAATGCGTGTCTGGAGACATGATGCAGGAGACAGTGTGACACTGGGACCAGTTCGAGGGAGGTGGGACATGTACAGAGCAGATAGATGACACCTCAACAGGGCAAAGACAAAATGTCCTTGTAGTTTGGTTTGCTAGTGGGAAGAATTAAAACTAACTACTAAAAAATCTGGAGAGGAAGTGGTGTAGTAGTAATGTCACTGGACTGGTAATTCAGAACCCACGCTAATGTTCTGAGGGTGTGGGTTCAAATTCCACCATGACTGTGTCAAAGGCTTGAAACTGCTGTAAACAGCACCGGGGATATATATATCTCCATTAGGTGAACTGCAGCAATTCGAGATTGGGGCTGCAAGGAGAAATTAGTCAGGGCCCATAAATGCTGCCCTTGCCAGCAATACTCACATCCAATGAAATAAACAAAACAAAAAACTTTGCCTGAAGGTGGCAACCATAATACAGCATTAAGAAGGAAAACAAATCACTCAAAAGGTATTGGGAGAGTCAAGGTATCACACTGGGGGAGTCAGAGTATGAGAATATGTAAAGGTAGAATGTTAAGGAAATACAGTAAATTCTAATTCAGATTTATAGCATGCACATATAAATGCACAGAGTGGTGAATTTAGTTGCTGACTGCCCGTGCATATGGTCACATATGTATGATGTCATTGCAGTAACAGAAACCTGACTCAAAGGTGCAGGACCCAGTATGTAATAGGCCCAAATTCAGATGTGCACATGAGGTAAGACAATCATGGTGATCAGGAACTTTGATTATCTAACAACAAGCGAAGGTAGTTATAGTGAAGACAGTGGAGAGAGGGTATGAGCTTCTGAAGCACTTTCAAGAAAAAAAATACTTCTAGCTCAGCATTGGTAGTGAGAAATGAGGGGGAGGAGTCAAGTCAATCAAATCATTACAGAACATTTATTGAAAAATTATCAGGATAGCATAAAGTTTAGATGAACTCTGGGAAAAGACATGGATTAATCTAGTGTAAAAAATGAATTTGTAGCTGACACAAAACTTGAAAGTATTGTAAATTAAGAAGAGGACAGTAAATGGGAGGTTTCAAGAGGACAAATACAGGCAAGTGGTATAAGTGGACATGTAATATACAAAATTAATGCATAGGAAAGAGGAGACATGTTAAAAAGTAAAGGATACAGTTTCAAATGGGTGCAGGGCCACAGAGGCAGGAGATATAGTAGTTGTACAAATTATTTAAGCTGACAGAACAGGTTGAGAAAGTGAGTAAAAAGGCATATGGGATCCTGTGCTTCATAAAAGGGGCCACAAATACAACAACAAAATATGATGATTACGTATAAAATATTGGTTCGGCCTCACCCGAGATGGGTGTGTAATTTTGGACACCAAACTTAGAAAGACTGTGAAAGCTTTAAAAAAAGGCGCAGTAAGAAAGAATTTAGGAAAATATTCCCAGGGATGAGAGACTTCAGTTAAGAGGATAGATTAGGGAAGCTAATTCTGAAGTTGATTCATATCACACTCAAAAACATTAACCTTGTTTCTCTCCTTGTTATGTACCAGACCAAACCCTCACAATATTTTAAAAAGGGAGCCTACACCTTAACCTTTTCTTATTTTAAAGGCAAATATAAAGTGCTGTGCTCCAGATGCAATTCGATTGGTCAAACTACTCAACTTTAAGAAAAACACAATTTACTCAAACACTATAGTGAAAATACAACAAAAGAAAGGATAACTTAGAGTAACAACTCTACTGAAAAACTTAACTGTATAAGAGAGACAGTAACTATTACTAATTAACTGTTCCAATACAGTAACATCAAATAAATGCAGCTCTTGGCAAAAAGGCAAATTCAGAAAAAACATTTCTCCATGCAACATCCGCAGTAAGAAGAGAAATCCCAGCTTCTAGCTGTAACCGACAATGTGAAACAAAAGCTTCTACTTCTTCAAAACTCCAGCGGTTTGTGCTGAATCTAAAGGCTTTAAAAAAAACCTAGAAATCTTGGCCATACCCATCCAGGCTGCTTCTATTGTTCCAACTTTAAAAACAAACCCCAAAGCCTCACAAGCAATTTGCGTTACCATAGACTACTTGTTCCCTCTCATTCAATCTCTCTCTTAAAAGAAACCTGGACAAAATACATCTCCTAAAGCCACAGCATCATCACAATCCACAGATGCTGCAAGACCTGCTGAGATTTTCCAGTATTTTCTCTTTCAGGTTTCCAGCATCCACAGTACCTTTCGTTATTAGGAAAGTTAGTGTTGTTTTCCCTACAGTCAAGAAAGTTGAAAGGACAAGTGACAGAGATATTCAAATCATGATGGGGCTGCATAAAGAAATGTAGTTCCCTTGGGTTCCCTCAAGAACCAGAGCTTTAAGGTGATTGGTAGAAGAATCCAGAGGGTACACAAGTGGCTGGAACCTTCGTCTCTTGAAAAGGCCTCCCATTCTGCTGCCAACTGAAGTATAAAACTGGTCAGTTTAGAATAACTCAAGGGCCTCCTGCTGCCTAGGCTACACTTACTTCAGTTTCAGGCAGGATGAGAAAGAGTCAGTTGCTAAAGGACAGTGGGCAGGTTGAGAGTTTTGGAGGGACGGAGGTGTTCCTTTGTTTCAGAACCTCCTCACTTAACTCGCTCAACCTCAGCTCCCTCACCCCTCAAAACAATGCCCTTTCCCCGGTGATCCTCCCCCCTGGGAGTCCAGAGTCTGTTGTCTGGGCAACAACCATGGCCTCTGCCATGACACTGCCAAGTTCTGGAGCTGTTGCCTCCATGTGGCTGGCAGCTCCCAGTGGGCAGAATGTCCTACTCCAAGGTTCTAATCTCAGTAGAAAGCCTGGTCAGCAACCAATCAGCTGTTTGATTGCCAGAAGATCCAGCAGGCTGTCTCACCTCAAAAAGGTCCACAATTATCTTTATGGAAACTCTACCACTTTTGGACTTGCTGTGAAATTTAGAGAAACTCAGCCCTTGTTTAGCACAGAACATCTCGAATGCACTCCCCAAGAGTTGTTGGCGGTAGATACAACACCTTGTATCCTTGCCTTTAAAGCCAGTTCATCTTAAATCTGCGGTGCATATACTGTATGATGTTGCGACACTTCCTGGTTTTTAGTTTGCTCTAGGTTTGCATGGTGCACACACAAAGATCAACAATTTGCAATAATATCTGCTTCATCAACTTGTAAAGTATTTTGCCATTTTGAATAAGCTAACTTGTGGAATTAATCAATCCCTCATATTCAAATGAATATTAGACCATTATCAAAAGCATGACACAAAGTGGCTTTCAAATGAATGTAAGTACCTGAATATGTAAGGTTACAGGTATGAGGTAGGTGGTGTAGAATCAATTAAATTGGTCTTGCTGAGAGCTGGTCAATGGACTAAGTGACCTCCCTCTGAGTTATAATCATTCTTCAGAAGTAGGAATTACTTTTTAAACATAAGAGCCTGACAACAGTATTGGTCAAATCAGAAACACTATTAGTTTTGCTCACACATTTATTAATACTTCCTTTCACCTAAAAACCTGTCCCATGGACATAACAATTAATTTTCATGATCAAATGGCCCAAGGTATAAATAAACATTGTCAGTTCCTTTTCTTTTCTAATCAGGGTGTGGCAGTCCTGTCTCAGGTGTCAAATTTCCTGTTAAACTGATTATACAACTTTTGGGATTTGATAAGAAAGCATTTTCTGGCCAAGCTTGCAACAGTTTGTAACTGATCCCCATGGAGGGACTGCTAGCGAGACACAGCTGAGGGGTTTTGAAGACAGCAGCTTTTCCACTCTGTTCACAAAGCTCCCTGTAAGCCCTTCTAATGTGCAAGTGCTTTTGAAAGCTTTTTGCCTGTGATCTGATTAACATGATTGTCATGAGCAAATGTCCTTTAGCAGGCACAGGTATATCAATTTATTTTAATAAAGCTAACAGACAGCTGAGCATTCTGGGAGCAGTGTAGCATTCGCACGAGTGAAATAGACAGAAGTGTCTGAAAACACTTGACACACCATATTTTATTTAAATAAATCAATTTGTTTACTGTTTGATGTTGTTTGTAAAACACAAGATGAATTCTTCTGTTGTTGTGATAGCAGAGGAGCCCAAAGGAAATGAAGTAAATGGCTCAATTGCCACATTCAGAAAATGTGTTTGGATACCTTCAAACAAATGAGGCTCAGAGTCAGGTTGAAAGAAGTTCACAAAGCTCTCCACAATTTAAATAAACTTGCATGCACAAAGAAAAGGGGCCAAATTAACAACCTGCAAAATAATGGAATTGCTGAAACTCAAATGGGTATGAGATAATTATTAAAATAACAAAACTCAAATCATTATAATGGAGTTTTTGTACAGATCACAATACACTTTCTGTTTTGTTTTTTGCTGTATAATTCAAAATAAATCAGCCATTTAACAACTCGGGACTAGGAACATAAGAGTATATTAAAAATGAAGACAGTAGATGGAAAGCAATCATGAGCAAAAAAAATGGCAAGGAAACCTACCATCTACTAGTTTCCCCCTTAGCTGATTGTCAAATCAGGAACCTTGGTGTTTATGTGCACTGGTCCCTACAAGTTATCAGGGCTGGTGGATAAAGTAGTTAAGACAGCAATGGGATATTTGTCTTTATCGGTTGAGGCAGAGAGTTTAAGAGCAGGGAAGTTATGCTGAAACTATATAAATGTTGGTTAGGCCTTAGCTATAGTATGGTGTGCAGTTCTGGAATCCACAGAAGAGATTTACTTCAGATGTTGCCCGAGCTGGAGAGTATTAGTTATGAAGAGAGATTGGACAGACTGGGGTTGTTTCCCTTAGAGCAGAGGAGATTAAGAGAGGATTTAATTGAGAGGAATAAAATTATGAGGGGCATGGATAGGGTAGTCAGGAAGAAACTTTTCCCCTTGATGGACGTATCAATGACCAGTGGCATAGATTTAATATAAGGAACAGAAGGTTGACAGGAGTTCAGGATTTTTTTGCCAGAATGTGGTGGGAATCTGGAATTCACTACCTGTTTAACTGGGAAGTTTTGTTATGATTTTTATTCATGTTATTCAAAGATCCAGCCTTCCCAAAAAGCCTGCACATAACTTGATATTTTTACCTCGAGTTGTGGTTCTAATGGTTGCTGTCAACCAGTGTAGTATAACCAACCTCCCTACTTATATCAATAAACTGTTGTTAGTCTAAACTGGAAAAAAAGTTACATTGCATTCCTCAGATCAATGGCTCAAATCTTCCGGTCTCTGGATCATCAGAGATGGGATGTACCACTTGGCGGATTCCAGATGCAGAGATGTGCCTGGGAAATGCCAGAGAAGTTCAAGCCTCCAATGGGCCAGTTTTCTGTTGTCTGGACCCTCTTGGTATACCAGAGCAGAGACTTGGGTTAGATACACAAAACTAACCCTGCAAATGTTAGGCAGTTTACCACCTCGTCTAATAGCTGGGTAACTCTACACACAATCTTCCAATCACCCCATGACCCCTAGACTACACCCAACCTGACCAATTCACACCTCAACCACCTACCTATCCAGTTAGACATCCACTGACCCATTCATTCATTAAAAAAAAACCCTTTGTGAATACCACAGCCAGTGCCACCCTTCTGACAACTGCGGTCACTGAATTTACCCTGCCAAAGTTGTCCTGTCCATTTCTAATTCAGCTTCAATTGAGAGACGCTGGAAGAAAGTGGCAGTAGCATCAATTTTGTGATAGTCTGACAGGCATTGGTAAAGCTCCCAACATTGCTGCTGACTGAAAGATTGAGGCCTATCGATATCTTTCTTTTAAAATTATTCAAGGGGAAGTTAGGACAAAGTCAAAAGCTGAAGAGGCTTATTTTGGGAAGGAGTGAGGGGGAAAAACAAAAGAAGGATTATTTGGGAGACAGAGACATATTGAATAAGGCAGCCAGCAGTGAATCACCATTGATTACAGCTTTAGTTTATATCTAAAATCCAAAGAATCCAACATTTATGTCACTTAATCCCAAAATTGTTGTGGAGTCAAAGCCATTAAAATGCTATTTTTAATGCCTAGAAATCCAAGATTTTTAGCAGCAGAGATAAGACACAAATTCTAATCTCTTTAAATGACCAGTGATTTGTAAACTCTGCTGTTAGCTACACAGAAGTCGAGAAGTTTGTTCTCACCAGGAGAATCCCTCGTAAGGTTAATGGTGATCACGCAGTTGCTGAATTTACAACATTATTGCAAGCTAATCCCGCAGCAGATGTTTAGACCTAGTAATTAATGTCTTACAGGACCCAAATAATGGCAAGATATGTGACTCTCACAAATCATACAACCATAAGAGGCACTTAAAGAGACTAGTGAAGCTTGAGGATTAACTGTTTTGACAGTTTATTTTTGTATGAAGCTTACCAACCCCATTCCAGTTAGGTGAACTTTGACCCTTTTTGTTTTGCAATTCCTCCACCTTGTGACATTATAACAGTGACTGCTGTTCATGTGTACTCATTGGCTGGAAAGTGCTTTGGGACATCTGGAGTTTGTGTTCATGTAGTGTCTTTCACAAATCTTTTTTCAACCTCTGGGTGTTTACTGTCCCTGATTATGATGATAGATGGGGCAGTTGGTTTTATATTTCATGAATTAGCCATGCGCAATGCCTGAAAAAGCAATTCCCGAACACAACTGGGTTACAATGTCCTCCTTTTGTGCCTGTTCTTTTTGCCTTTCTGTCTACTTTTTCTGTTACTTAGTCCTTTTGGTCTGTCTCTTCAGTGATTGTTTTTTTTATTCCCGCTAACTATGTTTCTTTTTTATTCTTTTCATCCTATTTCCACCTAAATTATTATTTTTTCCTTCATCCTTTTCGATCATTGATCAGGAATTTACAACATTCACCAGGTCTCAGATGTACCATTGACATCAGGTTCCAGTCAATTCAACCATACTCTTGTGTCAGTGATGAAAAATCCAATCAATGTTATTTACTGCCAAACCCACCACAGTAGCAATTTCTCGCCCAGTATGTAAGCGAGGGTGCTTTTGACAATGATTCACCAAAGAATGGTTCGTGCTCAACTAAAAACATTTAAATAGGAGCTAATAGCTTCATTTTATACTTCAACAAAGAATGCCCAGCTCCAAGTTGAGATGCAGAGAGCAAAATTTAACGATTTCTTGACAACAAATCTGGTGACATCTAAAAGCGGATAGGCGGCTGGTAGGTAGAAACCCCCACTGACTTCTTGCCTCCACCAGATTAAGCCTGCCGAGGTAGTGGATAGTCTCGTGTCTAGGCTAAAGTGAGAACTGCAGATGCTGGAGATCAGAGTTGAGAGTGTGGCACTGGACAAGCACAGCAGGTCAAGCAGCATCCAAGGAACAGGAGAATTAACGTTTCGGGCAAAAGCCCTTCATCAGGCAGTCTTCTGCCTGGCTGCTAGCTCAAGCCTACAGGCAGACCACTGTGACTAGTTTTTTTCCCAGTGGCCAAATGTGGCAATCTCCACACGGAGCCAGAAAAAGCTGTTCCTATATTTTCAGGGTGTTAAATACTAGAGTTTAAACTGCGGGTTAGACAGAATCCTGGTATTTCCTAATCAGAGGTTTATTTCTGGTTCACACACTACAAATTTGAACAACAACCTGATTGCTTGCTCCCCATATTTAAAGGTTTTTTTAATTCAAACTGTGGAGGGAAAATGTCATTGTGTAGTAAATGTCACAAACTCACAGATAAATGTTGTTATTTGCCCATTAATTTGTTGCCCTCTTATAAGATTTTTAAAAAAGACAATTGTTTGGGAGTTGAGGTATTTGAAAAAGGATAAGGGTGTTGGGGATAAACCCTTGTTCCTACTTTCCAAGTAATGCGAAGTTTAGCACCAGATTTGATGCAAATTTTCTACCCAGATAGAGAATGAATGAAAGCTGCACTCATGTGTTTGTTTAATTCTGCAAGATAAAATAATTTATATCCAAGGAAAACAATAATTTTTCAGGGATGAATCATAAAACAATTAATCCAAATATTTGCAGTGATCTCTTACATGTATAACAGCGTTGCTAGATCTTCATCTATCATTACAGATTGGAAAAAAGGCTTCACAAACCCATTAGCAAACCATACATTACCTTCTACACCCAGCTTCTCCCTCCATGGTTTTAACAAACTCCAGATCTTCAGCTTATCTGTGGTCAAACTCCAGATCCCCAGCACCAAGCTGTCTAAATCTATTACCATCACCGACCACTATCTGACAGGTCACAAATAGATTTTTAAAAAATTAATACATATCCTCAAATGTATTTACTGGCTGTTTCAAAACCATATTAAACAGCATAACAAAGATCACAGATTTAAATCATGTGACTGACCGAAGCAATAACCTTCCAGAAACCTCTGAGAAGTCAATCAATACCCATGTATCTCCTGATGTGTATGACATGTCATCTATTGTGTTATCTCCATTTGCAGAAATGATCCTCTCCAAGAAAATTCCCTAAATGATAAAATTGCAAATTATACCCATGCTACAATGTGTGTTCATCACTTTCCACTTAACTTCTAGACAGGCTATAGACAGTTGAGCAATTCTTTTCTATTCCCTCATAAGACATGGGCAAGGCTAGCTGAGCTGCCTTCTTGACTCACTGGAGCTCATGTGCTGCAGATAGACCCACAATGCCTTTAAATACAAAGCTCTTATCTCAAATGGTAACTGTTTCTCCTCACTAGGAGCCTGGATCATGATTCCCACAGTACTGAATCCAACTGCCTTTTAACACTATTCAATTTTCAAATCACACTCAGTTTAGGGGTCAACTCTGTTCAACATTCACTGATGAGGTCAACAACCTTTACACTGGGCTACAAAGGAAAGAGCTTCTGGCCTGTAAAAAGCAGTCAACAAACTGAGTTGTGCACACTGCAAGTAAAACATAAACTTTTATCAAAACAGTGAAGCAGATGTCATATTCCAGCAAAACGCTTTCTCAGAAGACTTTCAAAGAGATTTTCAAAGCGATTAATAAACAAACAAAACTGCCTAGGACTCAAGTGGTAGCTAGCCAATACATCATCCTCACAAAAAGAATTCCAGATTGCTGACTCCAGTTTTTGCAGTCCATCTTAAAGAAGGAGATTGTTAAACATGTATAATTGTCAATTGTACTTCAGTTGCTAGTAACTGAACATCTCTTCATACTTTCCAGATTGTAACTCGCCATGTCTGTTTGTAAGCGTGTCAGTGTTGTGAAGTGTTTCCCACATCTAAAAGGGTGCAAAAATAAACCCTCCTTCTGGTTTAAGTTTATAATGGTGTCACTGCAGTCCTTAAAAATGGAGAGTCAGAGTCGACAAATGAAGGGAGTAGGGAAAACCCCCTGCCCTGATTAAAAAAGGAGAAAAAGAAATCACCAGTTGCTCAGTGATACTTTGTGAGAATAGGGATAAAGATATTTATTTAAAACTTGGAATTTGAATATAAAGTTTGTTATCCATCACAAACCACTTTAATGTGCATTGCCAGCTTGAGAAGAGACAAAGGACAAACGACTTACTTTTTGAATACAAAAATAATCAAGGCAAAGACTTAGAGTTTCCATGAAATATATCATTATGTTCAGTCTCCAAAAGCCCCAGTAAAATTGCCAGAACAGTATAACATAGAACAGTACAGCACAGTACAGGCCCTTTGGCCCACGATGTTGTGCCAAGCATTTATCTTAATCTAAGGTCAACCTAACCTACACACCCCTCAATTTACAGTCGTCCATGTGCTTGTCCAGCAGTCACTTAAACATCCCTAATGTCTCCGATTCTACCACCACCACTGGCAGTGCAATCCACACACCCATCAGTCTCTGGGTAAAGAACCTACCTCTGACATCTCCCCTAAACCTTCCTCCAATCACCTTAAAATTATGACCCCTCTTGACAGCCATTTCTGCCCTGAGGAAAAGACTCTGGCTACCTACTCTATGTATCCCTCTCATTACTTTGCACACCTCTGTCAAGTCACCTCTCTTCCTTCTTCTCTCCAGTGTGTACAGCCCTAGCTCACTCAACCTCTCTTCACAGGACAAGCCCACCAATCCAGGCAGTATCTTGGTAAATCTCTTTTACACCCTCTCTAAAACATCTTCTGTTATGAAATTTAGGAGGGAATTTATCAGACCAGTATTGAAGAGTCGGCAGGGGAGAAATATGTTTAAGAGAAAGGAATTACAAATAGTTGTTGTTTAATGTTCAGTTTTGGACTTAAAAAAAAAAATTGTTCAATTTTTTTCTTTACATTGTAGTATTTGGGATAGTTCTTTGCTGCTCGAAATTTAGCAGAATATGGCGTGAGGTGAGCTTTTCTGTGCGGCTGGTTTAAATTAGCAGAGGGGTTTACCCTGTGTCGTACAACCAGAACTGGACACACTATTCAAAGTGTGGTCTAAACAAGGGTTTGTAGAGCTACAGCAAAACCTTATAGCTCTTAAATTCAGTCCCCCATTAATGAAAGCCAAAACACCATACACCTTAACAACCCTATCAACTTGGGTGGCAACTTTGAGGGTACATGGACCCTAAGATCCCTCTGTTCCTCCACACGGCCAAGAATCCTGTCTTTAACCCTGTATTCAGCATTCAAATTCGACCTTTCAAAATGAAACACTTCGCATTTATCTCGGTTGAACTCTATCTACCACTTCTCAGCCCACCTCTGCATTCTGTTAATGTCTTGAAGTAGAGCTGCAACAGCCCTCAAAACTAATCTACAACACCACTGACCTTTGTGTCATCAGCAAACTTACTAACCCACCCTTCCACTTCTTCATCCCATTTATAAAAACTGCAAAGAGCAGAGGCCAAAGAACAGATCCCTGCAGGGCACCACTGGTAACCGACCACCAGGCGAAATACTTTCCATCCACTCCCACTCGCTGTTTTTTTTTGGCCTGCCAATTCTGTATCCAGACAGCCAAATTTCCCTGCATCCCATACCTCCTAACTTTTTGGATGAGCCTACCATGGAGAAGTTTATCAAATGCCTTCATGAAATCCAGATACACCTCATCCACTACTCAACCTTCATCAAATTGTCTCATCACATTCTCGAAAGAAATCAATAAGGCTTGTGAGGGATGACTTGCCCCTCACAAACCATGCTGACTATCTTTAACCAAACTATGTTTTTCCAAATAGTCACAAATCCAAACTCTCAGAATCCTTTCCAGTACCTTGCTTACCACAGACATATGACTGACTGGTCAGTAATTCCCAGGGATTTCCTTGCTCCCTTTCTTGAACAGAGGCACAACATTCACCTCTCTCCAATCATCAGACACTACTCCCATGGAGAGTGAGGATGCAAAGATCATCACCAGAAGTATGGCAATCTCATTCCTCACTTCCCATAGTAACCTTGGATATATCTGGTCTGGCTCTAGTGACTTATCTATCTTGATGCTTCCCAGAATTTCCAGCATATCCACTTTCTTAATATCAATCTGTTCAAGCCTCTTAAACTGGTCCACCTTGTTCTCACTATCAGCAATGTCCCACTCTCCAATGAATAGTGAAGCAAAAACCTCATTTAGGGCCTCCCTTACCTCTTCAGACTCCAGGCACAAATTCCCTCCATTGTCGCTGATCAGTCCTACCCTCTCTCTGAACATTCTTTTATTCCTCACGAGTCCCTCTTGACAAGAAGCTTCTCTTCTTTTGTCATTCAAATCTCCTTCACCTTACCATTCCTTGCCTGTCTCAGTGGGATAAAGGCATCCAACATTCGCAACAAATGCTCCACGTTTCTGTTGTGCATTTCCTGGAGAACAATTATTCCCAAAGTATACTCCACAGCTCCTGTCTAATAGCAATATAATTCCCCCCTCTCCAAATACATACCTTTACCATAGCCATGGAGAGGAATAAGAACAGACCATATGGGAAGGTAAGACAGTTGTGTTTACAGTCACCGAAATGCTATCCCAGTGAGAAATCTGACACCCAGCCTGGCTTGTTGCCTAGCACCAAATCCAATATGGCTTCCCTCCAGTTGGCCTATCTACGTGTTGTGTCAGGAATCCTTCCTGGACACACCTGACAAAATGGTTCCATCCAGACAATCTGCACTAAGGAGATTCCAATCAATATTGGGGAAGTTGAAGTCACCCATAACAACAACTCTGTTCCATCTGCACTTTTCCAAGATCTGCTGTCCAATCAGTTCTTCCATCTCTCTGCTGCTATTGGGCAGGGGCAGGGGGAGTGCATGTGGAGAGTCTATAGAAAACACCCAATAAAGTCACTGCTCCTTTCCTGTAACTGACTTCCACCCACACTGACCTCAGTAGATAAACCATCCTCAACAACCTCCTTTTCTGCAGTTGTGATGCACTCTCTAATTAACAATTCTACTCTTTTACTTCCTCTTTTACTCCCCTCCCTGTTCTAAGATCTAAACCCTGGAACATCCAGCAGCCATTCCTGTCCCTGTGAAATCCATGTTCTAAGTTCACCACTCTTATTCCTGACACTTTAACCCATCCCTTTGCCCTATCAACTGTGTATCCTTCCTGACAGACTCTCTGTATTCTATTTCTGCCTGGTCAACAACTACCCTCTCCTCTGATCTGTACCTCTGGTTCCTATCCCCCTGTCAAACTAGTTTAAATCCTCCCAAAGTGCTCTTGCAAATCTCCCGCCCAGGACATTGGTGCCCCTTCAGTTTAAGCACAACCCACCCTTCACGTACAGGTCCTACCTTCCCCAGAAGATACCCCAATGACCTGTGTATCTGAAGCCCTCCCTCCTGCATCAGCCTTGTAGCCATGTGTTTAGTTACATTCGCGCCCTGTTCCTCACCTCACTCACATGTAGCACCGGTAGTGAACCTGAGATCACTACTCTGCTCATCCTGCTTTTTAATTTCCAACCTAACTCCCTGAAATCACTTTTTAAGATCCTCATCCCTTTCCTTAGCTATGTCATTGGTGCCAATGTGCTTCACAACTTCTGGCTGCTCATCCTCCCCCTTCAGAATCATGTAGACTCAGATAATAGAACTAAAGTTTGACTTAATTATCCGTGGAGTTCAGTGACCATAATACATTGTTCCATAATACACGCCTTGAATTGTGACACAAGGTACTTGTCTGATTCAGGGACCAACATGTTATGGGATGATACATATCACACAAACACAAAGAGCAATGTGAGCCACAAAAAAAATGTTAAGGGGAACTGAACATGCAAGAGGTCTTAGTTCAAAAAAGAGTTAAAATTATAGTACACATAACAGCACGGATATTGTGTGTTCCGATTGTAACACTTTCTGGAAGAGTGATCTGGTGGTCTCTGAGCAATCTGCCTTCAGTCCATTGACCTCAGAACATTCCGTGAAGCTGCAATTCAACAGCAGTCACATTTGGCTGTCAGTCAATGCCACAGGATTACCACACAGGACATGCTTATGTGGCATGAGCATCTGTAACCCAATAGACTTCGGATAACTTGGTTCCCTGGTTCAGGCCATTTCAATTCCCTGCATGAAAATAAACAGCGGTAGAGCAGGTTTATAGGTTTTAATTTTCTCTGAGGTTGTCAGAAACAGGACAAGAGATCCACTTGGAACCATGACAGTTGTGAACCCATGCAGTCTTTATTTACACAGGATTTTTGGTCTTTGTCCAGATAAGGAAAAAATATTGAAATTCAACACCGGAAGCCCCTCTCCCAGAAGAAGGAGTTGACAAAAATTGTCCACTTTACTGTCTCAGGGATATGAAAAGTAGAGCTATACAATGCTAATACAGCTCGCAGGTGAATAAGCACAGCTTGAAGCTTCTCTACTTCTATTCCCCACAAAAGTGAGAGATTTGCAGATCAACAAAGTTAAGAGAATAGCGCTGGAATACTAATTTGCTGGCCTGAGCTTCCATTTAAATACTTAATAGCTGTATTCAACAAAAATTACACATCCACGCCTCCATCTGAATGCTTAATGTCAGTACTCAGTAGTATGTCATCAACCAATACAGCTTCTATAATACCACAGTTTGTGAATAAAAGGATTCACAAATGGCTTTTTACTGAAAATGATTTAAATTTGCAATTTTAAAGCGTTGTAAAAGCAGAACAAGTAGAATAGCTAACAAGTCAGAACGTGGTGATAATTTATTTGTAATATGGAGTGTGCTATGTAATGAAGAATTCTGGGAATACAGATTAGTGAGTGTTGGATATTGTGTATTATGGGCACCCTCACTCTCATCTTGACAATGCATTTTCCCCTATAAGCTGGGCTGCTGTTCCAATCTTGCCACGTGTTTGTAAAGTAAAATAAAAATGCCTGCGGTGGTCAGGGAAGAGTTAAGTCTCTATAATCGAGATTAATGAAGAGTTCTTCTCTACTTCCCAACAGAGGCTGTAAAGTCCATCCCATAGTGCTTCAGTCATTAATTATCGTGAATGGATGGCTTTACTGCTGAAGGTAAATAAAAAGGTGACAGAAATGTCAAAAATTGAGGGCTGCTTTATTAGATGGGAAAGCACATCAACTGCAAATGAATCAGAGTAAAACAAATCACAAGATTAAAATTGCATGTGAAATATAAACGTCCATTCCATAAAAAATGTAAATCTTTATTTTGCATTGCTACTTTTGCTGTTATACAGCTACATAAATTAGAGTCATTTCACTTTTGTTTCCCCCTTTTACATTAAGGTTTTCTTAAAAAGAACAGTTATCTTAACTCACCAATGCCATTGCTCGTGCTATAACAAAAGCTTCATCAAAGCATCTTTGGTGATTTGTCAGCCTACATTATATCTCTTCTCCTCTAGGGATCCCCATAGAAATGATAATTCCTCACCACCTTTCCTAATTTTAGTGAAAATTATTTCAAGTTAAAAAGTAATGATAATTTCAAGAGAACTAGCCAATTCTTCCAAAAAAGTTTTTTTATACTTAGAGTCATAGAGATGTACAGCATGGAAACAGACCCTTTGGTCCAACCCGTCCATGCCGACCAGATATCCCAACCCAATCTAGTCCCACCTGCCAGCACCCGGCCCATATCCCTCCAAACCCTTCCTCTTCATATACCCATCCAAATGCCTTTTAAATGTTGCAATTGTACCAGCCTCCACCACATCCTCTGGCAGCTCAT
>NC_057733.1:29343272-29348326 GCF_004010195.1 Chiloscyllium plagiosum | reverse complement strand
TTATCCATCTTTACCCGTTTCAAGACATCCAGCACTTCCTCCTCTGTAATCTGGACATTTTGCAAGATGTCATCATCTATTTCCCTACAGTCTATATCTTCCATATCCTTTTCCACAGTAAATACTGATGCAAAATATTCATTTAGTATCTCCCCCATTTTCTGTGGCTCCAAACAAAGGCCACCTTGCTGATCTTTGAGGGGCCTTATTCTCTCCCTAGTTATCCTTTTGTCCTTAATATATTTATAAAACCCCTTTGGATTCTATTCTAAAAATAGAATATAATGCACAAGTTTGACCATTTAATGTTTTGTAAAATTCCACAGCTATAATATATAAATGATATACCCATAAGGTTGATGGAGGTAGAAACCTTCATGACATTTAAAAGTATTTAGATGCACACTTACAATGCAAAGACATACAGGGATATGCACCAAATGTTGGGATTAGAATAGTGAGGTGGTTGTTTTGACCAGGGTGGATGTAATATAGCATATACTTATGCCAGAAGTCTAAATATTCCATGTTCAGGAGACTGTGTCAAAGCCAAAGGCATTGCACCAATATTCAATATCGATGAAGTTACCTTGAACTGACATCACACATTTGATTTTCCTCCACTGCCGTGCTTAAAATTAGGGTAACAATAAAAAGGAAGAAAGAAAGAGTTTCTTGCCCAAGCTAAAATGCTTTTGTTTTACTCCACAGCTGTGAACACTGCTTCCCATTATTTATCTGCCGTCTGAATGGCATATGATTGTACCTGCAATAGTCTGGCCATTGTCCCATACTGTTTCTCTGCCTTCTAATGTTGCTGTTGTTGGCTCTCTCCAAAATCAGAATAATGAAAGATGACAGTGCGAGGAGGGGAGAGGCAGTAATGAGCTAAATTTCCATATTTGGATCAAGGGAGAAGATCCAACTTAGCCCCGACTGCAACAGTGGTCAAGGTTCCACCATGGCACCAATGGTGACAAGAAGTCTTTTGAGAGATTGAGTGGATGGAAGCTGTGAGAATGTCAGGAGGAGCAGGTGGAGGTCCTGCTGGAAAAGCACAGCAGGTCAGACAGCATCTGGGGAGCAGGAAAATAGATGTTGCGGGCAAAAGCCTTTCATTTCTGATGAAGAGGTTTTGCCCGAAATATTCATTTCCCTCTTCTCAGATGCTGCCTGATCTGCTGTGCTGTTCCAGCACCACTTTAATCTTGACTCTGATCTCCAGCATCTGCAGTCCTCACTTTCACTTGGGATGAAACAAAGTCTTCCAAATTACACCGTGAAAGTACAAAGTGAAAAAGTGGTTCTATAATTATGTTTAAAATCTTTATTTCTACAAGTAGGAATTTCATCATTCTATTTAGCTTTTGGCTTCAGTTGATTTCAGAATCACATGGAACTACTGAACTGGAACCGATCTTTGGCTTCTGTCCAAAACAGATGTAAAACTGGTAATGTGGCAACACTGGCTGCACAAAGCTGCTATTACAGGCCTTAAACCATTCAAAATTGAAATGCCACTGGAAACCTGGGAGCATCAGTTGGGAGCCAGAAACTCTCTAGTTGCGGGAAGATGAGAAATTGGTCAGCTGTAATGCTATCATAAATTAGGCCTGTGTTAAATGGGCAGATTCATGTGAGTCTGACACGATAGACAATTCCCACTGAAAACTGCAACAGGTTGTCCAACAAGTCACATTAGAATCCAATTTAGTGATGCTCACCACTTCATAGGTCCATTAAAAAATGGCATTAGCCCGGTCTTGCTTAAAAGGTAGATAGAGTTTGAAATCATCTGACTGTTCACAATGAAAGCAAATCCAATCAGTATGTACAATTCTATCATGAATGCTTGAGAGTTGATTTTATGTGTATAATTGAGACTTTTGGAGCATTTTAACAATGGGTGGTCAGCCAAATCCAATCTGGATTATGAATATGCCTCCAGCAAGGTACTTATTCCTCACATAATAATGTTTATGTTAGCTCCTGTACCGTAAGATCTTGATGTGGGTAACAACAATACGAAAATGTTCAACAGATGTTTGTTTTTGCAGATCCTTATATTTATGTAGGAGACACAGATCTGTAATTTGCTTGACCAAGTTGATGACCTCGAGAACAGGGGCAGGAAAAAAAACATTTGGAACGTCGGTCAGCCTGATGGTAAGGAAGGTGAGCAGCCGGTGGAATTTATTGAGGACTGGCTGCTGAAATTCCTTAACTTGGAGACTGGAGTGCGAGGCTTGAAGATCAAGAGGGCTCACTGGGTCACGGAGTGGGAGTCAGGTCTTGACTAACGTCCTCGTCCTATCTTGGTGCGGTTTCATCATTATAAAGAAAAGGAGAGAATTGTGGAAGCTACCAGAATCTTGGGGAAGGATCCAAAGGCCTTAGTTTTTGAGTTTACTAAGATCATATTCTTAGCAGTGATGATCTGGAAAAGAAAATCCTATGATGGCATCAAGAGAAGACTGAGGGAGCCTAGGATCCAGTACTCACTGAGGTATCCAGCGGTGCTACGTTGCACGTCAGATGGATCTGTACATCTCTTTGACATGTCGGAGAAGACAAGAGACTTTGTGGACAAATTAAGTTAATCTGAGCAATTTAGTATGTACAATTAATAGTGTTGTTTGGGATTAACCCTGTATTTCTTTAAGAAAAAGAGGAAATCCGATCAGCTGTTTCTTTTTCTTTATTTTTTATTGGTAATAATTTGGTCTAACATATGTTTGGGGGCATTTGGGATGTGTACTTTCAATTTCTAAGTAATACCAAAGGATGGGTGGGATACTTACCCTTCTTTTCTTCAAAATTTCTTTATTCATATTGTCATTTCAGGGTGTATTTTCTTTCTTTTCTGCTTGTGTTTGCAGTGCAGCTGTAGCTAGGAGGAGGAAAAATGCCTGGTTCAGGTACTTAAATGCCTTGCTGCAGTATTAGCAGCGGGATGGGAAGTTGGGTTTTGGGACATGTCGTTACCCCCTTTGGGCAGGGGGCGAGTTCCTCTATTCAGCGCTGTTAGTGCTTTATATGTTGGTTTGTCACAAAGTCATAGAGATGTACAATGTTAAAAATCACACAACACCAGGTTATAGTCCAACAGGTTTAATTGGAAGCACACAAGCTTTCGGAGCGGCGCTCCTTCATCAGGTGGTAGACTAGTAGATAGCTAGTGTGCTTCCAATTAAACCTGTTGGACTATAACCTGGTGTTGTGTGATTTTTAACTTTGTATACCCCAGTCCAACACTGGCATCTCCAAATCATAGAAATGTACAGCATGGAAACAGACCCTTCGGTCCGGTCCAACCCATCCAAGCCGACCAGATATCCCAACCCAATCTAGTCCCACCTGCCAGCAGAGCCACCCCACCTCATTTTCCTTTCTTTCTGTCCTTCCAAAATGTCAAATGTCCTTGAATATGCGAGAACCAACATGATCTCTTTGCAACACTATATGAACATAAAGTATCTTCCTGAAAGAGAGAATCATATGCTTCTTCATTCCAGAGTCAGGTCAGACTCTGAACGTCATTGTAAAATCATTTATCACCTACAATACATGTGTAGTGTAAATTTGGCCATAAAGTACTAGAGATGTACAGCATGGTAACAGACCCTTCAATCCAACCCGTCCATGCTGACCAGATATCCCAACCCAATCTAGTCCCACCTGTCAACACCCAGCCCATATCCCTCCAAATCTTTCCTATTCATATATCCGTCCAGATGCCTTTTAAATGTTGCAATTGTACTAGCCTCTACCACTTCCTCTGGCAACTCATTCCACACATGCACCACCCGCTGTGTGAAAAAGTTGCCCCTTAGGTCTCTTTTATATCTTTCCCCTCTCACCTTAAACCTATGGCCTCTAATTCTGAACTCCCCCACACAGGGAAAAGACCTTGTCTATTATCCATGCCCCTCATAATTTTGTAAACCTCTATAAAGGTCATCCCTCAGTCTCCGACGCTCCAGGGAAAACAACTTGAAACTGACTTCGACATTGCTTTATAATAGACAAAGCAAGCTACACTCATTAAAATGTGTATTTTCATCTGGTTTCATAAGCCATCTGAGGCTAGGCAATCCATAGAACCGCCCCTCCCCAACGCAATGACACGGACTCCCATACATCCCTCCCAACTTCCAACACATCCAAAGTCACAAGATCAGTCCAGACAGAAACAAAGATTTTCCTCATCATTTCTATGCTACCAAGAATTTGAGTAACACAAAAGAAGATCATAATTCTGTTCAAACTGGAGTATTTTGAATTGTATATATTTTTCCTTAAATTTTGTTCTTTAAGCCAGAGACCACTTTTCACATTCAACCTATTAGACTACTAAAATACCATGAATACAATAGAAACATTAGTAAATGGGACTTAGCACCTACATTTTATGCCTTGCTGGCATCAGCAATATCAGTTATATACAGTGAGGCTAAAAGCAGGCAGATGTTCCAGGCCCTACAAATATCCTCAAATGGAATTGGTTACATGACTTTTCCTAAAATCAGGAATCTAAACTGATGCAGGAAGCCTAGTGATGGGAGATAAGGAAATAGCAGGAGAACGTAACAAGTACTTTGCGTCAGTCTTCACAGTGGAAGATATGAGTAATATCCCAACAATTAAAGGGAGTCAGGGGACTGAGTGGAGTATGGTTGCCATCACAAAAGAGAAAGTGCTAGAAAAGCTAAAAGGTCTTAAAATTGATAAATCTCTTGGCTCCGATGGGCTACATCCTAGAGTTCAGTTTTGGTCCCCACACCTCAGGAAGGACATAATGGCACTGGAGTGTGTCCAGTGGAGATTCAGATGGATAATCCCTGGAATGGTAGGTCTAACATATGAGGAACGGCTGAGGATCCTGGGATTGTATTCATTGGACTTTAGAAGATTAAGGGGAAACTTAGAAACTTAGAGGATAATACATGGCTTGGAAAGAGTGGATGCTAGGAAATTGTTTCCGTTAGGCGAGGAGACTAGGACCCGTGGACACAGCCTTAGAATTAGAGGGGGTAAATTCAGAACAGAAATGC
>NC_057733.1:29313281-29342727 GCF_004010195.1 Chiloscyllium plagiosum | reverse complement strand
ATAGACAAAAAAAAACTGCAGATGCTGAAATCTAGGGTAAACATGCAAGATGTTTAACTTTAACGTGAGCAAGTGCGAGGTCTTGCACTTTGGCAAAAAGAATAAAAGCATAGACTACTTTCTAAATGGTGAGAACATTAATAAAGCCAAAGCACAAAGGGATCTGGGAGTGCTAGTCGAGGATTCTCTAAAGGTAAACATGCAGGTTGAGTCCGTGATTAAGAAAGCGAATGCAATGTTGTCTCTTATCTCAAGAGGGTTGGAATATAAAAGCAGAGATGTACTACTAAGACTTTATAAGGCTCTGGTTAGGCCCCATTTGGAGTACTGTGTCCAGTTTTGGTCCCCACACCTCAGGAAGGACATACTGGCACTGGAACGTGTCCAGCGGAGATTCACACGGATGATCCCTGGAATGACAGGTCTAACATATGAGGAACGGCTGAGGATACTGTGATTGTATTCGTTGGAGTTTAGAAGATTAAGGGGTGACTTCATCGAGACTTACAAAATAATACATGGCTTGGAAAAGGTGGATGCTAGGAAATTGTTTCCGTTAGATGAGGAGACTAGGACCCGTGGACACAGCCTTAGAATTAGAGGGGGTCATTTCAGAACAGAAATGCGGAGACATTTCTTCAGCCAGAGAGTGGTGGGCCTGTGGAATTCATTGCCACGGAGTGCAGTGGAAGCCGGGACGCTAAATGTCTTCAAGGCTGAGATTGATAGATTCTTGTTGTCTAGAGGAATTAAGGGCTACGGGGAGAACGCTGGTAAGTGGAGCTGAAATACACATCAGCCATGATTGAATGGCGGAGTGGACTCGATGGGCCGAATGGCCTTACTTCCACTCCTATGTCTTATGGTCTTATGGTCTTATGGTCTAAAGGATTTGCAGAAATCTTTCATCCTGTCTACAAAAATACCCACTGCACTATGTAACCAAGTGAAACCTAGATGAAGCAACCAACCAGCTTGATGGCCTGAAATAATGAAAAATCCAATACTTGTAACAAAAATGGGTTTGGATATTTTTTTTTAGTCAACAACATGTTTTTCCTCATTGTTTGTCATGCAAGGAACAGTTGAGGATTCTGGGTCTGTACTCAAAAAGAGCTTGGAAGGATGAGAGGAGATCTCATTGAAACTTACAAAAAACTGACAGAGTGGACACAGAAGACATATCAGCAGAAGAGACCAGGACTTGAGGGTATGGCCTCCAAGTGAAGAGACACTTTAGAACTGAGAAGAGGAGGAACCTTTTTAGCCGGGGGATGGTGATTTAAGGAACTCACTGCCGCAGATGGCTGTGGAGGCCAAATCACCGAGTGTCTTTAAGACAAAGATAGATAGGTTCTTGATTAGTAAGGGGATCAAGAGATATGGGGAGAAGGCAGGAGAATGGGGTTGAGAAACCCATCAGCCATGATCAAATGGCAGAATTTGTGTTGTATGTAATTTTTGATAGCTTTGTAGGTTTGTTAACTGTCGTAGCTTTAATTTCTGTTCGATGGATCTTGCGACACTTAGGCTCGGCGATTTGAAATTCGAGTTCCTCCTCTCTGGAATCTAAATGTTACTGCAGAAGGTTATGGCTAATGACTTAATTAAATGGCGTATCTGGAACATCAAGGGGAGCCACTCACTAATTTGGAGGAAGAAGGTGGGTATTGCTTTATTACAGGAGATACACTTTGATGATAGGGAGCATTTGAAACTACAGCAAAATGGCTTTGATTGGGTTTACTTTTCATCTTTTAATACCAGAAGTAGGAGAGTGGCTATATTGGTTAAGAGGAATCTTCCATTTCAGGTATTACAGTGTGTTAAAGATACCCATGGAAGGTTTGTAATTCTCAAAGTCTTGTTAAAAGGGCAAGAATATGGTGTTTTAAATGTTTATTGCCCTCGGCCCACCTCCTCAAATTTCTGGTAGATGCATTTTCTAAATGGATTAGTCTCGAGTCTCAGCATAACATTATAGGGAGAGATTTTAATTGTCTTATGGATCCCATGATAGACAGGTTGCCTAAAGACCCCACAATACCCTCTGTACAAACTAAACAATTAGTGGATCTGTGTGTGGAGTTAGGGTTGGTGGATGTCTGGAGGCGCCTCCACCCTACACAAAGGTATTTTATGGTTTTTTTCAAATCCACACAGATGTCACACCAGTTTTGATTTTTTTCTGATCCCGGAGGCAACCCTGGACTTAGGATTGTATGATAGGCAATATTCCCATCTCAGATCATGCTCCAGTGTACCTGTTGGTTAAGATTAAGAACATTACAGTGGGCTCAAGGCACTGGCAAGTGGATCCCTTTATCCTGAAGGATAATAAGTTTGTCGAGTACCTCTCTAAAGACATGAATTCAGGCTCGGTTAGTAACCTGTCCATCCTTTGGGAAACTCCCAAAGCCTATGCTGGGGAGTTAGTTATTTCCTACTCTGCCAGTAGGAAGCGACAGAAGGGCGATCAGCAACGTCTCCTTAAAGCACGGGTGAAGGCAGCCAAGGAGGCTTACTTTCACAGGCCCTCATTGGTCAAGCTACAGAGGATTACGGTCTGCATTAAATTCCGTGCTCACGCAGACAGTAAAGAAGGAGCTTACTTTCGCAAAACAAAGGTTATATGAATATGGTGACAAACCAGGCAAGTACCTAGCCTATTTCCCTAGGAAACGGAGTGCCCCTCAAGCCCTTACACCAATTAGGAAAGGGTCTCAGAACCTAGCATGTGATTCCAAAATGATTAATGTGGCAATCCAGAGATTGAACTCTGAATTACACCAATCTGAGGGCTGTGAGATGGACTGGCCAAGATGGAGTCCTTTTCAAGGATCTGGAGCTCCCGGGTGCGACCCCCGAACAAGTGTCTTTTTTTCAATGCCCCTTATCAGAGCAAGAGGTGCAGAGGATGTGAAGCAGCTTCAGAGTGGAAAGGCGCCGTGTCCTTTGATCAGTTAGCACGGAAATATGACCTAACAGGGACTGCTTTCGTTTTTTTTTTCCAAGTTGGGATTTTATTTTTTAAAAAAATTACACTTTTGACTGATCCCTACAAATCCAACAGAGAGAGGAGGGTGCTCAGTGCTAATTGTACACTTGCTGTTAGCACTTTATATCATCAACTGGGGGGGCACCCTCTCAGGTGACTTTGATTTGACTCTGCAGAATGTGGGAGAAAGAGCTAGGTGTTGCGGTCTCCTGAGAGTATGGGATGATATTTGGAAAATGCAAGAAAGATATCAATTTGCAATAAGACCCATACTTTACAGTTAAAGATTCTCCACAGGGTCCACTTGGCTCTGGATCATTTGTCAAAATTTAAATCAGGGGTATCTCCAACATGTCCCAAATGCAAGGTTGGTATGGGCACTCTTACCCATTGTCTCTGGTCCTGTGGTAGGCTTCAAAAATACTAGGGCGCTGTGGTGGGTGCAATGGAGGGGATTTTGAGTGTAAGGGTGGAGAAGGACAGGATCTCTCTTCTTCTTGGCCTGCCAAGTGTCTTCCCTGTAGATGTGCATAAGAAAAAACATTTTTCAACATCCTCACTTTCTGTGCAAGAAAGAATATCTTGTTAGATTGTGTACCCGAAAATCCCCTGAGCCTGTTGGGTTGGCGGAAGCTTGTTATGGAGCATATCCCTTTGGATTTTCTCACAAGTATGGTACACCACAAGACTGAGAATTTATATAAGACATGACAGCCGTTTTTGGAATACCTGGACACAGATTTGTCTGCCACACTAATAAGGGCTTTAATATAGCCGTAATGATTGTGCGTTACGAGTCCAATATCCAGAGAGGGGAAGCTGTGAACGTATGAATATGTAAAATCTAATGCTGTCAATATTCAAGACTGAATTTTTTGTTTGGCTGAGCTGTGTTATTGTTATTTATTAGTTTGCTGTTGGTAATTATTTATTTAGTTAAGTAGTTGTAGTATTTTTATAAATTTCTTTCTATACATATTTATACATTTGTATTGAAGGTGGTTTGGGTTTTTTCCATTCTTTTTGGTGTTCTTTCTTTATATTGTTATGAATTGTATTGTTTTATATTTGTTGTAATATCAAAAAATCTATTCTTTCAATAAATTTTTTTTTATAAAAATGAAAGATGCTTGGTTTGCTAAGATGTGAACCGAAATCAAGTGCTAAATGGAACAGCCAACATTTACACTTCAGGAATATAACTTGTATCTTTTCCCAATACAATACGCATCATATTGATGCTTTTGAAACTTGAAGAATTCTGTTATTTGTAAGATAACGGATAGTCAATCAAATGATGTAACAAGAATGAGGACTTTTATAGTATGCAATTTTGAGCAGTCTGCTCCCATGGAACTACAATACAGAGAGGCGAGGTGAACTAATGTTGCGTTAGTTCTTCGGTTGGTGTCAGACACAGTTATCCCTTGTGCCTGCACTTTCCAAGCACATTTCATATTTTTCCTACTCCAGCATTTACTTTATTCCTTTTAAATTCTTCTGTATGACAGTAATCTCTTGTGACCATTCTTCATTCAAGTATCTCAGTGAGTTCTTCTCTTCTAAATTCCCTTTTATTCCTACCGCTAATTTTTATTTTGCTCCATTTCTTGGAACTTTTTTAAAATTTGATAAGGAGCAATCTTAAACGTGTGTGTGTGTGTGTGTGTGTGTGTGTGTGTCAGAAATCAGGAAAATAACATTGCTACTGCCCAAATTATTGTCTACTCGCCCTGTAACTGCCAAGAGCTGAAATTGTTTAAAGCCTGCCATCTGGCCTTCCCTCCCTCTAAAGACAAATAAAAGCTGCTGGAGGTAAAGAAAAGAGGAACACAATGTTCTGAATGGCCATTTGTTGTGTTCAGTTACAAATTAACAGGGGACTTTGACGACCAGAAATCCATGATCTCCATGGTCTCATTTGGACCAATGAGGTGATACCGCACCACCTGTTGTCCTAAATATTATTTCTCAGTGTCTGCTAAAGGGCGGAAATCCATGTCTTTCACCATCATTTCACTGAACAGTGGGTATTTCAGCCTCCTTCAACACTCAAATATGCATTACGGCCATCTTCGCTACAAAGAATATTGCAAAATTTGGCTTGTGCACTGAAATAAGCCAAGCACAAATGCTGTCACCAGCTGTCACCATTCCACTATGAGTCTCATGTCCCTCTGTCAAGATGCCTCCAAGATAACAAGCGCAGATACAGTGGGATTTAATGACAAGTCAAGCTGGAGATGATCAGGTGAGGTTAAAGTGCAGTGGAAGAATAAGCTGTACGAGTTCTTGTCCTCTCATTTTCTACTTACCTTAAGATGCTTCAAAGGTTGCCCATTGGCTACTGAATTTTTCTAGTGCCTGAATTTTCACATCTGCATTTTCTTTTCGTACAGACAGCAAATAACAGGAGTACAAGTAAGAATGCATTTTGATCTCCAGCACCCCTATTTGTTTTGTTCCTTCTGGGTTTTAAAGTCACTTCCTCTAATTCCTTGCTTTTGTTGATCGTGGTGTCGCCAACTCTGCCTTGTATGACTCCACTGTCTGAGCTTAACCTTTAAACTCTGACAATGCACCTTGGTGTTGGGAAGACGTTCACTCAGTAGTCTAATTACACACACTTATCTATACATATGCAAATATAATGACTTTGATGCCAAGTTGCTGACCCATGCTAATTCATCCAGACTAATTCAAATGTCAAAACAGGTTGTGCAGCTGGTTGGATGCCTGACTGTATTCTATGTCCTTTTGTTACACTCAGATGCACACGAAGGAATAGAACACTTCCCACATATTTTACAAAGTCATTGATAAAGACATTGATCTTGGACCTTAATCACTTATCGAACTTACAAAGACTGAGGCAACAGAAAAAGCAGACTGTAATCCTGGGTTTGAAATAAGACCCAATTTGAGAATCCTTTTTGAAAATGTAAGATTTCCTGTCTGACCAATTCATTCATACTGAAGTTTTAAAAAACAGATTTTAAGAGTTTTAATGGGATTTACTGTTGGTGCTTAAGCCATTAGAGGTTAGTCAAATGAACACGCCATTTCCCAAGCTTTTTGAAAAGGAACACCCAGAATCTAAATTAACACATATTTGTCTGAATATCACAAGCATGTGAACAAATGATCCAATGGGGTGCAACAGCTGAAGTCTGTTAAACATCCTATCTGAAAAGAAACTTCAAAATAATAAAAACAGCAGTGAGGATAGGAAATGGGAATGTTTCTTATGCAGTTTTGATGATCAAGAGAAAGCAAAGATTGAACTATTTTAACCACTATTGCATGAACCATTGTCTATACTTATTTCATCGAAATAGAATGAGGTTACTGCTCTTACAATGGATTGTTGCTGTCCTTGGTCACTTACTGTTTTCTTTAAAATCTTTTCATGTGATTTGAACAATTTATATTTGTGCAGCTATAAGTGATATTTATTCTCAGTTGCAGGACTCATCTGCTACAAATGATGATGACTAGTAATACAATCAACTGTTAAAATAGGTTACACACAAACTGGTTATTCAAAGCATAAATGTATACAGTATAGCCACCACAAACATTGCACAATGTAACTATAATCATAAAGAAAGAAAAAGTAAAATCTGTATTACAATTTATGGAAACAAACAACTGGCTGACCTGATTTTCAGTTGCACCAAAATAGAAAATTCCGATCAAATGAAGACCTTCCATTTATGATTTAGGTGCTAGAGGTTAATAGCTGTCTATCAATCTTATTCTCTTATAAAAAATTGATTTCAGGTTTGAAGATGGGGAAGTAACATGAGTGAAATATCAAATTAGGTGACACATGTTAGCTAGAAACATCCTGAGAATCAAGTTCAAGACATTTTTCACTTTCAGAAAATCTATTTCATCCAGAGCATATTTTTTCCTTTTCTGTCACGTTCATTTTTATGTTTTTTACCACAAGTTAAAGCCAAAGGTTAGGAATTTTACTCTGCAGCAAAAAACAGCAGACTACGGAGAACAGCTGAAACAACCTTCACTACATTAAAGGCTCTCCTGTGATCATTCTAGGCATGTTCTGAGCCAATTTGGCTGAACTAAAATGCAAAATGAATATTAAATATTTTTTGCTCGCTTACTTCACACAAACTATGGGGGTCCACCCAGAGAGTTAATAATAATTTCAGAACCTTAGCCAAGTAAACTTGAAAAGAGTTCAGATTTGGCTCAGTCTGATCAAATCAAACAACTTGAGCTTGGCTTGATCTTTGCACTTGCACTTTACTCAGTCAAATGGTCCATGGACTCCCTCTGCTGGAAGAATAGGTGAACAGGCTAGCGGCTCCACTTGATGATCTGAGAGTGTAGTCCATGGACATTTAGCTAAGTAACCTTGTGTTCTCATTAAGAAAACAACAGAAAATCTGACAAACAGATATGGATTCTTAACAAAAAGTGCCATGCTTAAACAGGAGTAAAGGATTTGCAAAAATCAATGCCTAGTTCCAGTATGGATCAAAAACTGCAGGCAGAGGGACAATAGGACAGGTGCAATTAAAATGCTTTGGTTCCAAAGGGTTGTTAGCTCCTCATGCAACAAGTGTAAGAAAACAAAACAGTTTTTAATAAAGGGAAATTATATGCGATGATGCATCTGTGTGTCTTTCAGGACATTGCCCAGACCAGTGGTGAGGCGAGTCGAGAATCATAGAATCCCTACAGTGTGGAAGCAGGCCATTCGGCCCATGGAGTCCCCAGAATTTGATGTGCTATTGTGGTTGTCCTCCCTTTGACAAGAATAGTGATGCAATGAAAAGGATTCAGAGGATAAACCCAATTCTTACCAAATGAAGTAAATGAATGAAAACTGAGCAGTAGCTGACACAGGCAATGCCACATAGGATCAGGTCTTTTTCATAATGAAATGTATTGATAATAAACAATGTTAGTAAGTTGGACAACCGAGCTAGGAGCACATTACACAAGAGCTAAATTTACAGGTACAAATGAAATCCATTTCAAGAGGCAGAAACTGATTTTGGGTCAGTTGCAATCCTTCAGAAAAGGAAGGTATTCAAGATTGCAGAAATATGGCAATGTCTTCTCAGGAAGTTGGAGGCGTCAAAAGACCCACCTTGCCTCTTCTGGGTTTGGCCCATTGTATTACCAAATCAGGCAGCACAGTTCTTTGCCTGAGATCAAGGCCTGGGGGATGGAAGTCCAGCTAGTGGCTGTCTATTGGGCAGGAGAACAACGCTGGGGAAGAAAGTCATAGCTGGGGGCCTTTCGGAACAGACTGTGGCAACTGAGGGTGTGGGGGGAGGAAAGGTAGGAGGTGTGAATAAAGGCCTGTGTGATCAGGAAGGTGGACATGGACCAGATATTTCCTTAATGAGTCTCAGGAGACACCCTGCTTCTCCTGGTCCCCAAGGAATGCTAAAAGAGGCTTGTAGTGTTGCAACTCATGGAAAATCCCATGCAGTAGCAGTTTATTACAAACTGCCCTGTTGCGCCTGCTTGATTTAAGTATGGTAAGGATGCTCCACCTCCCTGGAGGCTCAGATCTCCTAATATAGAGCAGTGTAACAAAATGGTGCAGGGGCTAATATTAAAGCTATTATCATTGGTTGATTATTATCCCCTCAGTGAAGAAATCTGGGAATGATTTGATAACTTCCAGAGAGTGATAGATCAGTAACAAGATTTCTAATCATAAATGGAATTATAGAATTACTTCCTTTGTACTCTTTAGATTAGGGGATCAACAGATAGTAGTGAGTGGGTGGAATAACGATGTCTGTGATGTATAATTTATACATACAAAATGCTTGGAACTTTGACAGAGTGTGATGATTCACAAACAAAAAATTTTAAAAAGCTATAAAAAAAAAGGTATCTACTTCTTCATGTAAAACAAAAGCATGGATTTGCCTTTCCTAAAGGGAATGGGATAGATCGAAAAAGGAGCCATTTAGCACATGATACGATGAAAGAGAAAGGAACGTGCAGCCAGGGTGTGCATAGCTAAATTAGACCAATTGAACTGGGCAGGGATATACATCTGCAAGAAATGTTAATTGCCTTTGCTATGCCAGTTCCTGAACTCTCTTCTTTTCTCCAACTCTCCCTGTCACCGCTGTAATTAACTTTGCAATCCTTAACTAGATGAGAGGTTTGGAGGGAATGCATGGATTAGATTAGCAAACTCCCTTGAGAAAAATAAAAGTTGGTGTAATTTGGTTATGTTTTGAAAACTGGCTTCCCTTCTGTTTTTTTTTTACCCTCTTCTGTTAATACTTAATACCAGGTAGCCCAAGACAATTAAAGACTCAAGAGTGTTTCCACTGCAGTTTCACATAAATAAGCATGACAAATGTTCTATTGCCTCCTAATAACTTGGGGCATGTTGTGCATGAAACAGCAGTATTTATTTGATTCAAGTTACCTTGCTTAACTGAGTGGGTCCTGATGAAACAGACCAATTCTGTCTGATTTGTTGTGATAGTGTTCAGCACGTTGTATCTCAATGAATTACAAGACAGCATGTGGTCTTAGTTACAATGATAACTTTTCACCCTTTAATACAAAACTTTTACTTGAATTCGCATTGTCCAGCATTTTGTTCAAATTTGATAAGCACCATGTCAGAGCCTGACCAAAAAGGGTGCACTGCGAAGACATTGGAGATGCTAAGTTCGTTCGGTGATGTTATCAGAGCGGCACTTGAGAGAGTATCATTAATCAGTCAGCTCAATTATCCAGTTGCCAAACTTGGCCTTTAGCTACTGAGATTGACAACAGTGTCATAACTAAATTAGACCTCTACCAGGAAAGAATGACAGTGACTTTGTAATGGAACAACGATTTGGCAACTGACTTAGATGTCTTCATTGCAGAAGTGGACAATGTTCGTACCAAAAATAGATGTCTATGGAAGAAATGGAGAATGATTTTTTTTTCCCCGAATCTAACCCCAAACACAGATTGACAAGGCTTTCACAGAAGAACCAAAACAGCAGCAACAGCAAGTGACAATTTTATACTTCAACAGAAATTGTACCAGCAGGGACCAGCAATGATTTCATAATTTAATTAGGCCCTGCGCAGCAGAAATGAGTAATGGTTTCAAAGTAGAACTGGACTTTGAAACGCAGGAGTTGACCGTCAAAGACAAGGCATAAACCTGAGCAGCAACTTTATTGCTGAGTTATCACTAATTTATTGGTACAAAATTCAGACTGCTTATCGCAGGGCAACATTCCCCTGCATGTTACGCAGAAGGAATCCATAAAGAGCTGGTGTCTGTGGACTAATGTAGATAAAGTGAGTACTTTGTGTAAATTAAACTAGCGAACAGATGCTATTTGATTAAATACAATTCAGTGAATGTGTAGAAGCATCAATTCTGTAGAAGGCAGCATTTTTCCCATTAAACAGCCAAACATTACGAGCCCCGTTTGTACCCACATCAGACCAGCAGAAAGCCGATACCCCCTCCAGTCACCTTTACCTGTACAAGCGGGTTCCAATGTCCATAGACTGCCAGAATAGACAGACTTATTACAGTTTATTTCCAGAATACAGTATCGACTGAATACAGTAAAATCTCAATTAAAGGCTGATAACAGCAGCTGGAATCACAGGGTTCACTGCAGAACATCAGCAAGAAGATAGAGTGGTGTCCAGAGACACACAGCCAAATACTGATAGAGCTTAGAGTTATGATCAGGTTACGACGGATATGGACAATACAACTTAATAAAGCAGTAAAATGGATGCTTCAAAACATGGAACGTATTTTTCAGTCCACACAAACATTAAAACAAATCTGGAAAGATTACACTTTTGTAACCTAGCAACAGGATCCTACCGAAGCAGACTTGCACGTCAAAATATCAATGTTTCTGAGCAAACCTAGGGTAAAAGCAATATTACAAAATTTAAGTGAATTATTTTATGTGTGAAGTTCCTGAAATATATATATAGAATATTGAAGTAATACAAATAAAAATCTACAGTGAATTATCAATGAGCCCTCCATGACATTTGATGTAGTGCTTATTGATTTAACATTGAACCAATGAAATGGCTAAACATTCAATATAAACTAAAATTAATTAGGTGGCTCCTGAAAATGGTCCAGTATCTTGTAACTTTGGTGAACTTGGTGGCCCAAGGTATACACACTATGCAGTGTAACTGCATGTTTACATAAAGTTGCATAAGTCTCCAAGAATCATAGGGCTGCTCTCTCATTAGTGAGAGAGAGGACTGTTGGTAATTTAACCCAAGGGTTGAGAAAAAGGGACTTCATGGTAACCTCAGCCAGTACAGGAATTCAATCTGTACTACAGGCATCACTCTGCATCATAGACCAGCCATCTAGCCATCTGAGCTAACTGACCCTTATAAGCTTTGAATCACAGTTACTTTTGTGGAATCTTTTCAAATGCCTTCTGGAAGTGCACATAAATTACATCCATAAATCATACCATATGCTTCTTTAGCTGCTTGCTCAAAAAAAAATCAATTTATTTCATTAGACATAACTTGCACTTTGCAAATCTATACTGCCTTTCACAAGTGCTCAGTCACACCATCCTTAAATTATAGTTTCCAATAACTTCAAGAGATCAGATGATTGATTAATGGGTCTGTGGTTTCCTGGTTTCTCTCTCTAACCATTGTTCAGGGAAGCTACCAAGATCCTACAAGTGCAAGGCTTGAAGTATGTAACACATTTTCATTTATAATTATCTTCACTTTTTATTATATCAATGGACTTCTCAAGTTTATGATGAATCCAATGATATGGTAATGTGTTTGCTATATCTTAGACTTCACCTGGAAATATTAATTTACTCCATGCAAGAATTGAACTTAAATAAATTCCCCTATGTAATATAGTCAGACAATTGCATAAAAGATAAGCTGCAGGTTAACATTTATAACTTATGCTGAACCATCGTAAGAATTTCAACTGTTTAACACCTTGGAATGCTGTTGTGAGAAAAGACCTAGAACAGCCAGAGGTCAAAGATCCCAAACCTTACAGCATGAACTACATATAATAAAGATGGAAACCAAAAACTCTGAAGTGAGACCAAGTTGGGTGCAGGGGACAGATAAATAAGAGGGTAATCATCAACATAGGGTTCATTATCAAATACTGCTACTCCCATTCTGTTATTATCAGCAAAACATATCCTGATGCTGTTCCTTCTATAGAAAACTGTCAGCTAAGATAGAACATAAAAAGAGCAGGAGTAAGCCATTATTTCCCATCAAGCTTCTCAGAATTCAGTAAAATCACAGCTAAACTTCTATAATCAGCACCACTAAATCTTCAATTGCTTTTGAGTTCAAAAGTATTTATATATTTATTATAATTAGATATACTAAAATATAATTCAAATAATATGTATAATGATCGAGCAATTAGAATTCTCACGGTTGGAAAGATTTAAAGATTCACAAGAAATGTCATTCAGCCCTGATACAACCGCTTTCAGTCCTAAATTCACTGTAATAAGTCACTATATGACTAACTAATAAGTTAAGCTCTCCCAAAGCTTTGCATGTTTTCTGGAGGGCATCTCTTATTCTTCTGAACTCAGACAGTATAGTTCCATTCTGCTCAATATCTTCTCAAAGGAAAACCATTTCATTCAAGGAATCAATTCAGTGAACGTTTGTTGCATTGACTCTAAAGTACATCCTTCTTTGGGTACAGAGACAAAAACAGGATTTGCTTCCAATACATTGAATTCCAGAACACTACAGTAACTAGAGGGCATGTGGCAGCTTCAAAGATAAAAGTAGCACAACCACAATACACCCAATTCCCCAGCTCATGTCAGAGGCCTTAAGGATTATTGGGTCTTCCCCCCAGTACCTAATGTTCTTACTACTTTCGTAGAGGTCTGCAGCATCATGGCATCACCAAGAGCAGAACTCTCTCTGGTTTGTGTAATGTTGGTATTGTTGAATCATGTAAGTGTGTTTTCAAGATAAATTGAAAAGCCCTCTCATATGGTCTCTCATAGTTTGAGAGAATGATATGAACAGGGCCCTGGGAAAAATGTGCATCCATGACTTGCTTCACATGTTTATGTAAAATCAGTTGTAAAGAACTTACAAGCATGAAATATCTCCAACTGCAGCTTGGATGTGCCCTGACAGAAAAATAGAATTTAATGGTTGATTGTGCATGCACTTGTGTGTGGTAGAGTTCAGCTCTGCATCTGCTTATAGCATGTGGCATAACTGTCACAGTTTTTTGTAACCTAAAGTAAAGCAAAGCATCTACTGGCACTTGCATCTTGAACAAGTGAGGTTAAGTGCATGGCTACCTGTATACTTCAGTGTCAGTGTCAGTGTACATGCAGCTTGCCTAGAGGACACCGACCTGTCTGTTTATCACCTTCTGAATTCAGAGATATATGGGGGGGGGGGGGGATCTCAATGAATCTGTATTACATGGTGGTGAATTCATCATAAAAGGGTATTAGAAGGCAAAAGCATGTCAAATTAACTTTCACAATATAAAAGGTTCTTTCAAGATTTTAGTACTTAGAAGTAGGTTTCTCATTGATGATCTGAAATCTGGGTGAAACACTGCACCTAGCAATGGTTGTGTGGGCAGGTAAGGTAAAACAGTACTAAATAATGGAATGATGGAAAATTACTCCATGTTAATGTACATGCTTCTTCTCAGTCGTCTGATGACTCCAGGAAGAAGCTGCTGGTGATTCTCTTTAAAATTATGCAAGACACAAACAAAAAGAGCCAACTTTACTGATCACCCTCCATTTCTTTAAATGTTTCAAAATTCAACACCATTATAGGTTATGTTTTCAATAATGAAGCTAATCTGTCAGAGTGAATAGCTCAGCTGTTTTAGATTTTACCTTCTATTGATTTTGATGGATTTGAAAACCAACAGAATCGACAATGGCAGAACAATCTGTTCTGCCAGGTTACTTCCAGGCAGTGAAGGCCACAGTTAAGAAATCATGAAAATTAATTTGTGTTTGTATTCTCTAGCAATAGATAATGTGAAACTGCAGATAAAAGTAATGGCATACTTCAGTGATTATATGTTCACCTGAGTCACAAGATTGTAACCTCAACCTGGAGACAATGGCCCAGTGATATTAACTGGAAGACCATTAACCAAAGACCCAGGTAATATTCAGGGAACTTGGGTTTGAAAACTGCCATGGCAGATGGTGAAATTTGAATTCAGTAAAAATATGGAGTTACTGGTCTAATAATGACGATGGCGTTATTGCCAATTGATGGAAAAATCCGAAACTAAAACAGAAATTACTGGAAAAGCTCAGCAGGTCTAGCAGCATCTGTGAAGAGAAATCACAGTTAGTGTTTCGGATCTGGTGACGCATCCTCAAAACCCATCACTAATGTCTTTAGCGAAGGAAACGGCCATCCTTACCTTGTCTGGCCTACATGTGGTTCCAGACCCACAGCAATGTGATTGACTATTAACTGCACCCTGGGCAATTAGGGATGGACAGTAAGTTCTGGATTAAATGCTGAATTAATAAAAAGAACTGTTATAGTCATAGAAAAAAAATGAGTATCGATATTCAACTTTCATCATTTTACTTTAATGCTGCAAAATTTCATGGACTAAAAATTTAAAAATAAAAAAGTTCACTTTTGGCCTAAAATAGCTGCTGTGATCACCTGACAAGACAAAAGTGGCTACATTGGAATTACCATTTTAATTAAGATGCACCAAAAGATAAACAGTGGGGCATCAAGAAATTCACAGCTCTTGATTTACTTACACTTATTTGATAACATTTCATCTCCAAATTGTGAAGGTATCGGCAGTGCATTTAGTTCGAAAATGATAATGGAGCTGGTCTTGAAATATAGAAGTAAACCATATTTCTATTATGCAAAGTTAAAAATCACACTACACCAGTTCATAGCCCAACAGGTTTAATTGGAAACATTAGCTTTCGGAGCATTGGTCCTTCATTATGTCTATTATGCAAAGTAAGCTTCTAAGGAGAGAGAAAGCAGTCTCAGTCTATAGACTCATCTCACCAACGATACTGCAAGTTCTTGTCTCCTTCAATCTCGGAAAGCAGTAGTGATGAAAAAGCAACTTGGAACAACAATCATTCCCTGAGAACTCATTATCTGAAGTGCACTCTGCTCCTGAGAAAACAGAACAGCAAAACCCTTGGGATACAGGTTTTACTTTGCATCTTCAGGAGCTAAAGCTTCAAACTGCAACCACTTGTACTTTCCAATCTGTATAGACTCCCTCACTTCTTGTTAAACATGTGTTGCATCTGTGTGTTCAGTGTTGCATTTTCTTGTGTATCTTATTAGATAATAAAACTTTATCTTATTTTATTCAAGACAATCACATATTGTTTCTTATTTATTTTGATCTGGTTAATAAGTTTTTAAGCATGTGGCTATCTCATCAACTAAAAAGAGGGAAAAAAACAACTGAGGGAGATTTGAGAGATCAGTCTCTTCCTCACCTTACCATAACAAAGACCAGAAAACAACATGATCAAAAATATTGGGGTCACGTCAGTGGCCTACTGAGGGAGTGTTGCACTGTCAGTGGTACTGCCTGATTTTCAGAAAAGACTTTAAACTAAAGACATCTTGCATGCTCATGAGGAGATGGGAAATTCCAACTTTTGAATTAAATCAGGGAATGCACTCCATCTCCTGAAAAAACATTACTCCCTGAATGAGCTGCAGAGATGATAAACCTGGTGAATTATTCATTTTTTGTCTGTTCAACCTTGTCACTTTTGCCTACACAACACCGACTACTTCGAAAAGTATCTATTAATTTATAACAGTTTCAAACAGCATCTATAGATAAAAGTGCTATAGAATTCAATATCTTTATTCCTGTTTTCACTGTACATAAAGCATGCACAAATTCAAATTCAGATGCCACCACACAAACACAGATATAAAACTTCATTTATTGCCAGAATTCTTAAGATATTATTCAGAAGCATAAAAGAATCGCAGCTCCCTTTATATTTTATTTTATGTGCATATAACTGTCTCCCACCATGATACTACTGCTGTCAATTGAAGAAATCAGGATAGTTTGATCTATAGATGTCTTTATGGTCTGAATCAATCTGTCTTGAAAATTGGTTGATGGAAAGAGCATATCACCAAGATATAACTGCTTATATCAGATGTTAACTCTTACCCTCCTTTCCAAAGCAGAGAGCCATGTAACATTCATTTATTTTTTCTCACTAAGACCAATTTCCCTAATAAAAAAAAGGTAGCTTAAATCAGAAATAGTTTTGTCACAGAATGAAATTTGCCCTCTGCTTTAGTCACACACAACTTCTAGGGCTCCATGTGGGTATTTAACATACAAACAAATCCAATATTTCAGGCTTATGTTATGCAACTACAAAGTTCAGTTTATGCTTCCACGAGATAAAGAAATTCAATTTCAACCCAAACAGTTATAACAGACAGATTGAATTGGATATGGATGAAATGTGTTTCTATGGTTAAGGCTTCAAATTATCCCCGTGTCCTTGAACAGATGGGAGAGGAGGTGGCAGGTACCAGCCTCCTGGTACTAGAAACATCTGTTATCGTTAGATGATGCTAATTGCCAATCGATAGGGAATCTATGTCTCTCCTCACTGGGGGTCTGCAGCAAACGGAGCCAATTGAATTAGGGTAGTTCTGACATGTCCAAATGTAAATAGGCTTTTGGATTTAAAACTAAATATTTAGAGTTCAGCAGAAATGGTAGAAATCACAAACATGTGAAATAAGGATAATACTAAATTCAGGACATGATCTACTTGTCCAGATAACCTTGCATCAGGTAGTAATGGGTACTTATCAATCTGGGAATAGGCTCATGTGCAGCAAAGCTTTGCACAACTCATGGAAAGGTATGGTCCAAAACTCGGGTGAAACAAAAATAGAATCAAGTGTCAAGAGACCTAACATTCAGCAGTCACTAATGTTACAGTACATTGTCTGGTCTTTGTTTTTGATGCCATAGGTTAATCAGATTTAAATCCATGCAAAGCAGCATCCAAAACTCTTGACTGTCTGAGCAACAAAATTCAGCAATGTGCATAAATTTCAGGCACTCAATTCTGCAGTCTGTATGTGGGATGGGGCTCTCTTTATATCACGCCTGCAATCTATTTAATCTCACATCGGAACATGTGAAAACATTTGCCTCAGTGCAGTTGTACCGTTGAAAGATGTTCGGATGTTTACTTTATACTTCAATTATGTTGCAAATTGCGAGCATTCAACTGTATGTAGCTCCTTTAAACATTAAAAGTGGCCCAACTCTTTGCAGAGGAATGCAGAACACCACAAAATGCTGAACCACTTAAGTAGGCATGAAGGCAAATGAATAAAGGTTAGTCAGAGGTAGGTTTTAAGGTGCATCACAATGGGGGAACGTAGGATAGACAATGAGAGGAAGAGAAGAAAAAGAGAATTGGAGCAGTTTGGCCGGGGTGTGTGCGCGTGTCTGCATGTGGGGGGTGGAGGTGGGGGGTGGGGTTCTAGTATGAAGGTCAAACATTGAAAGTGAAGCCACAATGGTAAAGTCATGAAAATCAGCAATTTTCAGATGGGCATTGAAATGTTGTAAGAGCATGTGTGTGTGTATTTGTCAGAGAAGCAGATGAGCTGAGGTAAACCACTCACTGCAAATAGGAAGATGATGACTCCTCATCTGAATGTTCAGTCCTACTGGTGACTTGGCTGCAGTGTTACAAAGCTAATAATCTCAGCAAATCAAGCTCGGTCATAGAACCCTGTACAAATCTTATATTAAGGATATTCTAACAGCACTTCATAGAATTGAAGCACTTGTGAAATCAACAAGGAAAACCTATTAATTGTCTAGGAAACGAAGCAACCAATTTGTTCCAGGTCCAACAAACAATAATGTGATAAATAACCTGATTTGAAGGATAGTTTTGAGCAATATAATTTGGCCAAGGCACTAGAAGAGCTCCCTAGTATTTGGAACCAATTTGCTTCCGCCTTAGAGGGCAGGTCAGACCTCACTAACAATCACAATCAGAATGTAGTATTACTAGAAATGCAGTTTAGATTGTCAACATTTATTAGTCTCTAGAATAGTTTAAGCTATAGATTCAGAGTTATTCAACACGGAAACAGGCCATTCAGTCCAACTTGTCCATGTTGACTAAATATCCTAAACTGATCTATCTCATTTGCCAGCATTTGGCCCATAAACTCTCTAAACCCTTCCTATTCGTGTACCCATTCAGATGCCTTTTAAATGCTGCAATTTTATCTGTGTCCACCATTTCCTCTGGCAGCTCATTCCGTACATGCTCAACCTTCCACACAAAGAAGTTGCCCCTTAGGTCCCTTTTAAATCTTTCCCTCTCACCTTAAACCTATGTCCTCTAGTTGTGGACTCCCTTATCCTGAGAAAAAAAACCCTGGCTGTTTATCCATGCCCCTCAAAATCTAAAGAAGTTATTAAAAGAGAGCAAATTCTTGTGGGACTCTGATACACAGCCAAAATTGATGGAGGATATTAAATATACCAAAAACAGACCTAGTTTAAATAAGTTGTTATGCATCCAACAATAAAAAGGTTCTATGTAACATTATGAAGGAAAGTGTTCTAAAATGTTCCACAGGCTGTTAAAGTTCAGCATCATTTCAGCTCACAGAGAAAGAGAAAGTGCAGAACCCAGTTCTTGGAGGCAAATCAGGATACGTTACAGATAGATGGGAAATGGCAACCGTAACCTAATCGTTAGGGCTAAAGAGGAATGGGACAGTGAAAGAAAGGAACAAAAGTGAACATGGAATGAAATTAATAAGAGGAATAGCCATGGCAAATTGAGATACAGTGATTTTTATATTTTTCAAGTGGGATATGGACATCGCTGGAAAGGCCAGCATTTGTTGACTGTCTCTAGTTGTCCTCAACAAATGGTGGCCACATTCTTGAATCGCTGCTGTGCAACTTTTTTTTCTGGTTGGTACAACTGGAGTGGCTCCCAAGACTTTTCAGAGGGAAGCTACTAATCAACTACACTACTGTGGAGCTGGAGTCACATGTAGGCCAGTCAAGGTAAAGATAGCAGATTCCATCCCCTGAAGGGCAAAACAGAGAGGATTTAAATGAAAATCAATTATTGCTTCAATTAAGAGAATTAGTTTCAATTCCAATTTGTAAAATCATTATATTTAATGCAATGGCGAAGTTTGAAACCAAGAAATTAGCCTTGGCTGAATAAAGATTTTTAAAAAAACTGCAGATGTTAGAATCCAAGGTAGACAAGCAGAAGGCTGGAAGAATTTAGAAAGCCAGGCAGCATCACGGAGGTGAAGAAATCAACAGAAGAGTTACACTCGGAACACTGACTTCCAGATGCTGACTGGCTTGCTGAGTTCTTCCAGCCTTCTGCTTGTCTACATTGGCTGAATAAAAGCAAAATACCACAGATACTGGAAATCAGAAATAATTTCTCCAACAGAATTTTGGAGAAACTCAGCAGGTCTGGCAGCATCTGTCTGAAGGAGAACCATACCAGACTTCAAATGTTCTGTTTTTCTTCCAACAAATGCTACCACATTCACCTTGGCATCTGAATTACCAGTCTAGTAACATTACTATTGTCTCCCCATAGAAGAACGATTGAATTTATTCATAGAAGGACCATTATGGCATATACGCATGATTTGTAAATTGTTTATGTTGTTTTAATGAGCCTTACAGATACAAAATTTTAGACCTGAAGCACTTTTTGACAGCACTGGTTCTGCTCTTCATCTCAGCGTTTAACCACAGGTCACTTTGCAGCAAAAGTGTCACAACTCTTTTGTTGAATCTTGGCCAATGCATTAACACATCTTTCAGATAAACTCAGCTAATCCGCCTTGACCTGAACATGGAGTCTAAAGGGAATATTGCTCGAGTCCAATTTCATATCCTGGCATCCCAGATCTTCTTTCACATGATCATAAAGAGATTTCTGTTAGTACATGAATTGTTCCAAACAAAAGCAAAATAATAGGTAATCTGATGCCTGCTCGGTAAACCCATGTCATGATTTTGCGGAGCCAAAATCAAATTATTAAAAAAAACTGCAAAGTCATAAATTGAATATCTTTTAAGAAAAAACCACACAAGTTAATGCGGACCTGATAAAGCTAGACCATCATCTTCTATGGATGATATCAAGAAAGGCTGCTTTGAATGAAAAAGCAGGCAAAAAGTTATGGTATTGAAATTAATTCCTATCAATAAATGCTTGTCTTTTGTCATGTGCTTTTATTCCTATACCCACCAGTTTGGATTCAAGACAGTTTGGTTGAGGAGAAACAAGGACAAGAACTGCCTTTAAGCTTCTTTAATGTTCACATGGCTAGACTTCAGGATCCTGCCTAGCTCGCTCTCTCTCTCTCCCTCCATGTTAAAGAAGCTTGCGCAGTAAATTGACTAGTATTTTAGGATAGAGTTTATGCATCAATCTTTTAATGATGTAACAGTAAGATTAGAGCCTGATAAATCTTTGAATACCATGTAATGTAGCATTCAGTAATAATATGTAATAAACGGTGTTATTGAGAGGCCCACGCTGAAAGGCAGATCTTGCCTTGGCTGGAGCAGCTCCACGACATGATTGCATGGTTGCTCCAGGTGCCTAAAACGTTGACACAGCAGCTTACATTCTTCAGATGGGTCAATGAAATGTGCATTACCCACGTTGGCCCAGAAATTGCTCTCAACAATGAAGGAATAACTTTTCCTGTCACTGTTATTTTGCGGATTTTTGCAAGTATCTCAAATGGAGACTTCTGGTCATCTGTTGTGTTTCAGTACAGCATCTCTGTACAGGGGGAGCTGTGCACTATGAGCAGGACCAAGTTCTCTTGAAATCAAAGAAAAAAAAGAGACCTAATTATCCTTAGAGATAGATGGGGAGAAATTGCTTTGCAAAGGACCATTCTTCACAGGTTTCTTGCTCGCTTCCTATATGGTGTGCTGTCAGTAAAAGTGTAAATATGTCAGGACCCTGATGGAAATAATATACTGAAAATCAGACCCCGCTATTCCACATGTCTTCACAAAATGTGAAACATGGTCAATTTAATCTGTAGATTGTTTAAATTCTGACTGTTACCACAATTTTAGATAAAAGAAATTCATCAGCTTTTATAAGAAAAACCAAAAATTGTTACAATAAACCTATCCTCTAACATGTGACAAAAAGTAGGTTATTAATTACTAATGTGCAAGCTTAAACTATACCTGAATTCAATCCAAACATATCCATTCGCACATTGGATTGAAAAGACAGACAAGACAAATAGTATATTCAGCATAGTAGTGGGTGGGAAATTTGGGAAAAAGCAAAAAGTCTGCAGATTAGAATCCAAGCCAAATGGGGTGAATAAGGTGACTTCCTGACAGTTCCTTTTGACAGTGGTATGACATTGTTGTAAAACACATGGGATCTTCAATTCAGTAATTGTTCAATTGGCCAGAGGTCATTTTAGCCCTCCACCTTGCTCCCATACCAAACTTTCCATCCATCACCTCCTAACATGTTCTGGTAAAGTTCAATGCAAACTCAAGGAAGAGCACCTTACCTTTCAATTTGACATTTGACAGCCTTGAGGACAAAACATGAGTTCAACATCTTTAGATCATAATGTTTGCCACCATATTGTTTCATGAGCTTTTCTTTTACTTCGGTGGGTCAATTTTCACGTTGCATCATTCTTTGCACATCCATGTTGCATTCAATTTGGTTTTCTGTAGCAATTCATGCTTTATTTGGACACACCTTTACTACAGCCATTACCATTTTTTTGCCTTTTGCATTATGATGCTTTTTCTATTTAATCTCCTCTGGTCTCCACCTCATACAATTCTACATTTTTCCACTTGCCTTTGACAACCACTTGCCTTTGGACGGCACGGTGGCACAGTGGTTAGCACTGCTGCCTCACAGCGCCAGAGACCCGGGTTCAATTCCCGCCTCAGGCGACTGACTGTGTGGAGTTTGCACGTTCTCCCCGTGTCTGCGTGGGTTTCCTCCGGGTGCTCCGGTTTCATCCCACCGTCCAAAGATGTGCAGGGTCAGGTGAATTGGCCATACTAAATTGCCCGTAGTGTTAGGTAAGGGGTAAATGTAGGGGTATGGGGTGGGTTTCGCTTCGGCGGGTCGGTGCGGACTTGTGGGCCGAAGGGCCTGTTTCCACACTGTAATCTAATCTATAAATCTAAATCTAAATCTAATCTATAAATTTAGATCTATAAATCTAAATCTAAATCAAATCTGCCTTGAATACTGTTACATCTCTTTCTCTACAGTTGTAAAAGATCATAATCTGAAAAGTTAACTCTAGTTCTCTCCATGGATGGTGTCTGAGCTGTTGATCTTTTCCATCCTAGTCTTTTCTTTTCTAATATCAATGCAGAGATTGTAGAGCTCAGAAATGCAGTGGGGGAGCTGGATGTCCAAAGTGTTTGGATCACAGAAGGTTAGGTGCATGTAGGGCAAGTAATTAGGAAAGCTCACTGCATGTTATTGTTCCTGAGGGGAATTTAACACATGTAGGGAGGCAGCGATTCAGTTGTACAGATACTCATAAGATCGCATATGGAGCATTGCATATAATATTGTTCTCCATATTTTAAAAAAAAGGTGTAAATGCGCAGAAGCAGTTCAGAGAAGGTTTACTAGACTAATATCTGAAATGGTAGGCTGCCTTAGGAGGACAGGTTTCACATGCTTAATTTCAATCCATTGAATTTTAGCAGAGATTATAGAAAGAACCAACTTGATTGAAACATGAAATCCTGAGGGGCCTTGATAAAATAGTTGTGGGGAAGATACTTTGTCTGAGGATAGAATCTGGAATTACTTAAAACAAAAAAGGTATTACTCATTTAAAACAGGAATCAAACAATTTTTTTATCTATCATGAGTCTTTGGAGTTCTCTTCCTGAAAAAGGTGATGTAAGCAAATTCCTCAAATTTATTTAATGCAGATATGGATAAATTCTTAGCAAGGATCAGATCAACCATGATGTTACTAAATAGTAGAACAGACAAAAGGGGCTAAATAGCTTGCCCCTGATTCCTGTTCACATGCCCATCATTCATACCTGGCCTGCATACTCATGCGGAGAGAAGTCACATTTTGCTGACACCAACTCAATAATAGTCTCTAAGGTGTGAGTCATGGAAAATATGAGCTGGTACCTCCAACTGTCAGACCAATCTATTTAACTGTGATTTTCTAGTGACTACTTTGCTTGAATTGGGGTTGCAACGACTGGGAAGAAGACAGTTCTTTGGCGTCAAAGAGCAGGAAAATCAGTCGAGGAATTTTTGGGCAAAGTTTGGAGTGAAAGAAACTTGGATAGGCTGAAGGGGGTTGTTAGGTAAAACAAACAATCCATGACGACATGACCTGCAGCTTGTATACCCTTTCAGATAGCAGAATGCGGGGGGGGGGCTGAGAGTTTGAAACAAAAAATGGATGAACAAAGAGGTTAAGAACATTTCAGATCCTTGTTGTTCTCAGCAATGGCAGATTTCAAAGGTGCTGTGATATTGACAACCATTTCCTTCAAAGGACTCTACCCTTGTTCCCCCCCTTGAATGCAACCTTGGTCTGCAAGAGAAAGAGCAATGCACTTTGCTTGTGTGATTTGCCTATCATAGCTGAACTACAGCCAACACATGGAATAACAAGAGATGGATGTAAGGCTGGCAGCTGATAGACAATTGTTAATCTTGAGCTCTGAGTACTAGAAAGTGCATTCAGCAGTGGAGAGGTTAGTTTTGGGATATCATGTGTCACATATTCACTTACTCTGACCAATCACGAGTCTTCTTGGAAACTTTTACCAAGACCTCAAATCAGGAGTTGACCTCCCCAGTCACCTGCACCAGTTCCTTTCTGAAGGTGGCTCTTGAGGTTTTTCGAACCCTCCATAAACCCAAATGCATCATTAATAGCTACAATGCCACTAAGGTCACTATGGAAAAGTACACCTATACTGGTGTTCATGAGGTCACTATGGAAAAATACACCTATACTGGTATTCATCTGGCTTTGATTTACATTGAAGCAACAGTGGCGATTTCTTTTAAAAGGTACAGCCTGCCTTTCAGAGCAGTTGGCTGCACCACATGATCAGTAAGCAAATCTGTTGGTTCCCCATTTATCAAAGAGGCTACAGGCAGCTGGGAGATTTGCAGCACTTGCTCCAGACCAAGCAACAATCATGCAAATGCAGTTGGAACACGAAAATTGCATTTTTCTCCCCTCAAATTGGATGGACTATTCATGATTCCAAAAATCAGGGTGAGATAACTTTTGATCCATACAGTCCAGAAAGTAGAAAATTGGATATTTAAATTACATTTTAATCATTAACACAAAGCAAAACCCAGATCAGACAAACACATAATAATCGAATGAGAAGTCGAAGACCATCAAAAAAAAAGAAAAGCAAAGATTTTAAAACCTACAACATTATTTGTATTGAGGTGCCACACTTACTGAGTAATCTTTCAAGGCAGTGCTCTGCTATAATTATCACTGAACTTCTTTACTCCTAACCTCTCTGAATTTCTATTGTGCAAGTGCCTAAGGTACAAGCCATTGCAGTGATTTGACCATCAAGTTTTTCTGTGAGGCCTCGAAAAATGCACCCTGTGGAGAAGACAGTAAGTTTCTCCATCAGCTATCTCTGGATTTCCACATTTACTGCTACACAAGGGAACCTTAAGTTGGTAACAATTTTATCTTGTAATAATGTCTGGCACCAACAGCCTCAGGTGTTAACACTATAACAAAGTCTGGTCCATTCCTTCTGGGAGATTTTTTTTTCACATTTCAAAGCATTCCTGATTTTACTCACTTGATGGGTGTGCGAAAACCAACAATCAAGCTAGCATTAATTTTTCATTCCAGGACCATTGAAATATCGCTCAAAATAGATTTTACACTTCATGTAATGGAGTGATGTGGCAAATCGAATGATAATTTCCTCTTAGTGATTGGGTGGAGACTTCAAAGTAGTTAAAAAAAAAGACATGAAGCCCTTATTAAAAAAGGTTTGCTTGAATTTCATCTATGACCTACTGAGCTATGTCTTCACATCCTTATTCTTTGGTTGAGTGTACATGGCTGATTAGTCATACTTTAAAGCCCCAAGGGGCTTCACTCTTCATTGTCACCCTTTTTATAGCTTAGTTTGGTGCTTTTCCTATTGTGTGTCATATCACTAACAGTGGTTACCCATGTTAATGTATCTATTCAGTTCTGTGGAACACAATGAGTGATGTTGCTGACCACAATTTGTTTAATGCAGCAACCAGTTCTGTCTAAGCAATTTTATTTAAAACTAAAGAAATAACAAAAATGAAATGGAATTGAGATTATATTAACTGCTCAATAGAATCAGGCTGCCAATTTTGATCAAACAGCAATGTTACACATTGATGATAAAAATGCAATATCGTCATTATAAAAGTAGTTTTCAAAAGATACATATAGTTTTAATTTTTACAATTTATAAATAATAGTACAGCAAACATGCTTTTAATTAGCACCTATGGGACCAGGAGGAGTGTACTGGTTGGTCAAATATTCTAGATAACCAAGAGGTACACATAACTGCAGTAAACCCTGACCTAGTGAAGCTATGAACCATCAACATCCCTCAAAATAATGTGTAAAAACATCAAAATACCTCCCAAAATAAATGTAAAAACACAAAATAACACAGGGGTATGCACAGAGTCATAGAATCCAACAGCATGGAGACAGATCCTTTGGCCCAAACTGGTCCACACTGACCAAAATATCCATCAACGCTAACCCCATTTCCCTTCCCTTGGCCCATATTCATTTAACCCTTTCCTAATCATGCATTAGTCCAAATATCTTTTAAATGTTGTTCATACTATTTGTTATACATTTAATACATCACTGTTATGCTTTACTTACAGCATAAACACCCGGACATTGCTGTAGATTGCAGTATTTGAAGCATAAACATTTTGCTGGTTTATCAAGTGTTCCAACTGATAAGGTACTGGTTAAAAACAAAATTTTGCTATACTATTTACTATTTTAAGTTAGCCTAACTTTAACCACAATAATTAAATGGATTGAATAGACTTGGTCTGTGCCTGCTGGCAGCAGCTTAATTCATGCTAAATGGAGACTTCAGTTGTCAAGTAGAATGGTGGAGTAAAACCTCACTGGTGATAGATCAAAGAGTATTAGAAATCCCACAGATAATAGTCTGGCAGTGTCGCAGTGTGAGTTTAATTGCTCCAGGTTCTAATCCTGGACTGCCTGGGGCAGTAATCAGTGATGAGTTCCAGCAGACTCTGATTGGATCATGATATGGAACACTTTATGAGAGCAGATTGTACTACACTAGGGAAATGACAGAAATTACACAGCCCCATCCACTTCATGTCAGGTGGTCTATCCTCAATCTTCCTGTTGTTGGAAGATATATGCACTTGAGAAGTACAACTTGCAGATAAATACATAAGGGAAGGATAGACATGGAAATAAAACAACACAATTAAAAGGTTAAAATCTGCAACTCACACCTTCTTCCATTTTCTCCAAAATGGATGCCCACAAAGATAAATCCCAGAAAGCACAAAGTAATGACAAAGGTGATGATTAAAGGATTTAAACTTTATGGTAATGGACATTTTTGTTAGCTTTAGGAAACCATAGCAAAGATAGCTGATCTGTCCTAACAAAGATTAGGGTCATTTTGCAAGTCTATGCTATGCAGCATGCAACTGAATTCTCAATTTACATTTATGACAAGTGCAGCTCTCCTGATGGCATCAACTTTAACTATGCCCCGAAATGTCTTACACCTCCATGCATTCCAATAGAAGGGAGTATTTATAGATAATCGTTCAATGATGGTTTGATTCCTCAGTGCAGTTGGTTTCGAGGTAGACTGATGAGGAGAAGGCAAAATTGCAAACTGTCTTTGGACTTAGGCTCCAAAGTAATACTATTTGTTATACATTAATACTAAATACTGCGGGTGCGTGGTAACGATAGATTTACCAGACTCTGATCTCTCAGTTATATTATGTAAGGACCACTCTGTTTGCTTATGTCAATGTGCTCTTAAGACTCTAAAAAGTTTAGATTAATGTATGATTTATCCTTCTAAAACTGTTCTAATTCCACCCACAATGTGCCAATTATGCTCAGTGATGTGCAGCTCTGACTACATTACCAATATGCTCCAGAGTCCTGGACATGTTAAATAATCCCTCTCCTTAAGCTCTTTGTCCAGTAATAAACATGAACAGCTGTATATATTTTCAAATGCTTTACCTGGATCACTTCATTTTACAACAATTACTGTGTATTTCCACCCTCCCCCATCTCATACTCTGTGAAAGTCTTTGATATGATTCATCTGTTTCAATAGGTAGATTATGAAAGCCTATACCCAGGTACAGAAATACTTCAGGTAAAGTTGGTGATCTTGTATGTTCTCTGCTGGCTTTCATTAAATCAGAGATTCAATCAATCAATCTGCTTGAAAGAAGGAACTTACAATCCCATGGTTATATCGTTGTTGTGGTTCTGTTCGCCGAGCTGGGAACTTGTGTTTCATCCCCTACTATTATAGGACAAGCCAAACAGAGAACAGCCAGGGAATTCCTAGAGGCATGGCACTCATCCACAGAATCAATCAACAAGCACATCAATCTGGACCCAATATACCAGCCACGGTAGCGGAAAGCTGGAACTGACAACCGGAAGCGGAAGATACAAACCACTATAAACGCTGGAGGAAACATCATAGAAGCGCTTCACAGGAGGCTCCCAAGCACTGAGGATGTCACCTAGACAGGGGATGAAACGTCTGCATCACAAATCCCCAGCTCGGCGAACAGAACCACAACAACGAGTATCCGAGCTACAAATCTTCTCACAAACTTTGACCATGGTTATATCAGCACATGAGAATAATGAGTTGATTATACTTCTTCCAAACTATTATTAGTGTCAACTACCATTACTGGTTCCCCAAGGAAGAAACAAAATCGATCTATGCATTGTTATTTCATTATGTTTCATAAAAAAGATAGTCACCTTCCAGTAGTGACCTGTTCTTCATGGTCTAAGGCATGAATCTGCATGTCATAGAGATGTACAGCATGGAAACAGACCCTTCAGTCCAACCCATCCATGCCGACCAGATATCCAAACCCAATCTAGTCCCACCTGCCAGCGCCCGGCCCATATCCTTCCAAACCCTTCCTATTCATATACCCATCCAAATGCCTCTTAAATGTTGCAATTGTACCAGCCTCCACCACATCCTCTGGCAGCTTATTCCATATGCATACCACCCTCTGCATGAAAAAGTTGCCCATTAGGTCTTTTTTATATCTTTCCCATCTCACCCTAAACCTATGCCCTCTAGTTCTGGACTCCCCGACCCCAGGGAAAAGACTTTGTCTATTTATCCTATCCATGCCCCTCATAATTTTGTAAACCTCTATAAGGTCACCCCTCAGCCTCTGACATTCCAGGGAAAACAGCCCCAACCTGTTCAGCCTCTCCCTGTAGCTCAGATCGTCCAACACTGGCAACATCCTTGTAAATCTTTTCTGAACCCTTTCAAGTTTCACAACAGTTTCAAGTTTCCGATAGGAAGGAGACCAGAATTCCAACAGTGGCCTAACCAATGTCCTGTACAGCCGCAACATGACCTCCCAACTCCTGAACTCAATATGCTGACCAATAAAGGAAAGCATACCAAACGCCTTCTTCACTATCCTATCTACCTGCGACTCCACTTTCAAGGAGATATAAACCTGCACTCAAGGTCTCTTTGTTCAGCAACACTCCCTAGGACCTTACCATTAAGTGTATAAATCCTGCGAAGATTTGCTTTCCAAAAAATGCAGCACCTCACATTTATCTGAAATAAACTCCATCTGCCATTTCTCAACCCATTGGCCCATCTGGTCAGATCCTGTTGTAATCTGAGGTAACCCTCTTCGCTGTTCACTACACCTCCAATTTTGGTGTCATCTGAAAACTTACTAACTGTACCTCTTATGCTCGCATCCAAATCATTTATGTAAATGACAAAAAGTAGAGGGCCCAGCACCGATCCTTGTGGCACTCCACTGGTCACAGCCCTCCAGTCTGAAAAACAACCCTCCACCACCACCCTCCGTCTTCTACCTTTGAGCCAGTTCTGTATCCAAACGGCTAGTTCTCCCTGTATTCCATGAGATCTAACCTTGCTAATCAGTCTCCCATGGGGAACCTTGTCGAACACCATACTGAAGTCCATATAGATCACATCTACTGCTCTGCCCTCATCAATCCTCTTTGTTACTTCAAAAAACT
>NC_057733.1:29293682-29313008 GCF_004010195.1 Chiloscyllium plagiosum | reverse complement strand
ATTCTATTTGCCAAAGCTATCTCATGTCCCCTTTTTGCCCTCCTGATTTCCCTCTTAAGTGTACTCCTACTTTCTTTATACTCTAAGGATTCACTCGATCTATCCTGTGTGTACCTGACATATGCTTCCTTCTTTTTCTTATACAAACCCTCAATTTATTTAGTCTTCCAGCATTCCCTATACCTACCAGCCTTCCCTTTCACCCTGACAGGAATATACTTTCTCTGGATTCTTGTTATCTCATTTCTGAAGGCTTCCCATTTCCCAGCCGTCCCTTTACCTGTGAACATCTGCCTCCAATCAGCTTTTGAAAGTTCTTGCTTAATAGCATCAAAATTGGCCTTTCTCCAATTTAGAAACTTCAACGTTTAGATCTGGTCTATCCTTTTCCATCACTATTTTAAGACGAATAGAATTATGGTCGCTGGCCCCAAAGTGCTCCCCCACTGACACCTCAGTCACCTGCCCTGCCTTATTTCCCAAGAGTAGGTCAAGTTTTGCACCTTCTCTAATAGGTACATCCACATACTGAATTGTTTGGAGTGATTTCTGTCTGGGACAATCAATCATTAGAATACAGCACATCTTTGCGAAATGATCTCATTTGCTACAATGAGAGCATTGTTGGTTGAAGTCTGTACAGCTTTGCATTTGCTGATGGAGTCTTGGAACCACACCAGTGACAGCATAAATTGCTTAGGATTTCACATTGATATTGTCACATGTGATAAATTGGTCGGATGAAAGAGGTAGCCTCCTATGATGTTTTATGTGCTTTAATTAGTCAACAAGCATCATAGAATGTTCTATATTAAATGGGATTTCTGCTGCTGAATGTTTCATGAACAGTTTTCTAAACTGATTTTATGCTATTTGGACTACTCACTCTGGATTCAGATCCACTCTTCAGTGACTGATTTACTCAAGAGACAATTCTACTGCAAATGTGCTCTTGCTTTAAGTTTCAACAGCTTTATTAATAGTAAATAAAGGTAATTATGAAATTGACTGAGGACTCTCCTGCCTTCAAAATGTGATCTTGATAGTGTTTTATTAATTGCTCTTGAAGTGAAATTGTGATCAAAAGTTCTTGAAGTTGTCAAACGTAATTTATTTCTCATTGATCGGTTGTCAATGTAACACATAATCTGTTGTTCTCATGTAGTCGGGAAGTGTGTTAACCTGTTCTGCATTTGATTTGCTGTCCAGTCATGAAACTATTCAAAGTTTGCTTTGAAATTATGCTTTCAACACTGAGAAGTTCATGATATATGGAATGGATCTGAAGGCTTGATTTTTTTTCTTGTGGAAAATTCTTGGTGAATTTTGTTGCTGTGTTTGATTGTTGATAGGCATTTGAGATTTTGATTATTTCCTTTATTTGGGAGACTGTTGTTAGGATTTTGATCTTCTTGCACCTTATTTTGCTATCTTGTGGTATTCTCCATTGGTTAAAGTCATTTTTTGAATCTTTGTTGATGTAGAGATTGTTATTGTATACTAAAACTAAAAGTATCAGAAACTTCAACAGCTGTCAATGTAAAATTCAGTTTTCCTTTACAATATGACATCTTCATTTAAATGAGTGAAGATGTTTCTTTTTGAAAGATTGCTTAAGGATTTCCAGAGATTAGTCAGTAGAACTTCTCAAATGGCTTCACTCAATGAAATTTAATGATTTTCTGACTGTCAAATATACCTGCCATGACGATGTGCCAATTTTCTTTTGCAACTGAGGTAAAACTTTGAAGTTGCCTTTGAAACTGTCACAACAATAAAGATTTCACTAACTTTACTGTTTACTAACACTTCAAATTGCAATAATGATTCTTCGTATTGAGTTTATCCCCCTTTTCCAATTGATGTTCTGCAAGTCTGGCCTGAAGAATTCTCTTCACTCATCATCATTAAACTTTGTTGTTGAGTACATAGATATTTGTTAGATTAGATTATATTCTCTACAATGTGGAAACAGGCCCTTCAGCCCAACAAGTCCACACCAACCCTCAAAAGAGTAACCCACCCAGACTCATTTCCCAACCCTATATCTTCTCCTGACTAACACACCTAACACTATGGGCAATTTAGCATAGCCAATTCACCTGACTTGCACATCTTTGGATTGCACATCTTTAGCGCACTGTTAGAACTTTCAACTGTGCTCTTCAGCACAAGGATCAAATTTTCTTTGGGTGCTCAATAGTTGGCCTCTTTTCATGGGTACTCAATTTGTTTTTCCCCCTTAGCTGCTGGTGGCTTTTAACATGGCCACTGTTTCTTCTGCTTTCCCAATTTCTGACTGGAAAAGACTTTGAGACTTAGTGTTCTGATGGCTTCTTGGGAGTATGTTTTGGCTCAGTGGCTCTTCTGGCTGCTTGTGGTCTTGAAGCTATGCCAATGATCTTTTGAACACGCGAGGTCTTAAAATTCTTTTCCTCTCCAGTTGATCTCAAGTCTGTTCCTTGATCTTCACAGCCAGTTTGTGAGCAGTGAATCCCAAAGCTACCATGATCTTTTATCGATGGTTTTACATGGTACTGTGTGTTTGGGTTCAAGACAGACTGGTTAAGGAGAAGGTAGAGTCAAGAACTACCTTCAATCTTCCACTTCAAAAGTAATACTATTTATTATACATTATTATTAAATAATGTTGTACAGGATAATCATAGATAAACCAGTCTTTGATCCTATTATTACATCAGGTAAGGATTAATCTATCTTGTGTTATGTCCATATAGTTTTAAGACTCTCAAGTTGCAGTGCAGTATGATTTATTTTTCAAGTGTTCTGTATCCCCTATAGTTATTTATGTTCAGTAATGTACATTACACCATAACATCATTATAAGGTTGCTCCAGAATTCTGAAGCCTTTACACAATGAAAGTGCTTATTGAATCTGAAACAAGTTAATCCTAATTAAAAAGGAATCAGACCACACTTTTGTTCATTTTGGTGGCAAGTGGAGTCCAGATTTGACTGCACTGCAAATTTTCATGGCAATTATAACTTGCATCTCTCAAGGGGATATTTTTTGTTGTACAACTTTTCTTTTGTCCATCCAATTATTTTTCTGGTAGTTTTGTGTTCTGTTGTAAAGCTGGTAGAGTGCTTCAACTTTGATCCCCTGGTGGGAGCTTAGTCAGGGAGCATGCTTTCCCAATCTTAAAATGGGGCTGTAAGTATTAAATCTTGGCAGTATAAATTAAAGGAGATGGCAAGAAGAAGCACAAAGAAGATTAAGTTAAAGAAACGTCTGCCCTTCAGAATCTGACAAGCATAGAAATATGCAAAATATAATTGATGACAATAGGAAGAGGATCATATACATTACATAGCTTTCCAATTGTGCAACACAGGTTGTTTGTTTTAGTTCTAATAAAAAAATGACTGTACTGTGAATGTGCCAGTTTTGTTATTTACAGCATGATTGCAGTAACTCCAGGGATCAGAACCCAAAATGATTTTCTCCCTAAGTTGTGCATTAGGAATGATGAATTCTGTACACAATTTCCCAATCATTAACACAATGCACAAAACAAAATATGGCTCCATTTTCCAATATGTGTACTCACTTTGCACGAGCAACACTAAACTAAAAAGGAAAAACTCCCAGTCACAAAAACTAAAATTGTTGTAATGGAATTTAAATAGTTTCAGCAGAATTTTCACAAGAATTGGAACTGATGTGAATAAAATAGAATAAAAGAGCTGACATGCAATAAATAAACTAATGCAAGTTTAGTACATTCATAATATTGGTGTACAGATACAGTTGTGGGCAAAGTATTGCTTTTTATCTTGTATTCCGATCAGAAATGAATTGTACCCACAACATCACCGATAAGAATGGGATCTTGATGCCGATCATTTCACGTTGGTTAATGTAATGAAAAATAAAAACTTACACAAGGAAGTGTAAATTGGTTAGTAAAAGTTAAATTATAAAGGGCTAAAGAGCAGGGCAGTGTAGCATATAGTAGAAAATGGTGGAAGAGAGTACAGGGCAAAGAAAGCTCAAAGCAGTTTAGATGATCCCAAGGTTAGGTTTCAGAGAAGAAAAGAGAGGAAATGTATGCACTCATGATCCCATGTGATGTAATGGTGAAACAGGAGGTACAGAGTTCTATCATTTAAGACTGAGAAAGAATATTCAGAAAAAAAAGAGTGTTGAGAGAGATTAATTATGTTGTAGGATTAGTTTTCATTGATCTGTGTGGTATAGTATACTTAGCAGATGATGGACAGATCGAACTAATTTCTCTATTTTGTTGCAAGCAATTAAAACTTTTTTTCAGTTTCGTCACATCGGAACATTAGATATTCTAAGGTCACACAGATGAGCTCAATTCTAGAAGGAGAAGTAAACTAAGTCAAAAAGCTGTCTAGCTCATTATCCTATTCCTTGTACATTAAAAATTTAGTTCTGTCAAAGAACATACAGATTAAAAGCAGAAATAGGTGACTTGGCCCCTTAAACCTGTTCCTCCTTTCATTTATAATCCTGATCTGATTATTCCACATCGCTGCCTATCCTGAATAATCCTTCACCCTCTTAATTATCAAGAATCTATCGAACTCTGCCTTAAAAATATTCAGACTCTATGTCCACCATCTTGTAAGGAAAAAGTGTTCAAAGACACATGGTCTTTTGAGAAAAATTCTCCATATGAGTGACATTTTTAAAATAGTAACACGTGGCTTGAGACTCTCCCACCAGAAGGGCAGCATGGCACCTGGGTTTTCTGCCTTTTGTGGGCTGCCTTCCTCCTGGAATTGGAAGCTAGTATTATGGAAAATGAAAATGGGTGGCACTATATTACTGTGGCTACAGGTGGGGAGTGAGTGAGTAGGCAGGACAGAGGGCATGCTGTAATTTCTAGGATTGGGCTGAGTGAAAGCAATTGGGGAAGATGTTGCAGGCATCATGAGTGTGTTAAACATAAGCCTTGATGGGAGTGGAGTAGCAGTGAAAAAAAAGAGGGAAGAGGTGGAGAGAAGGTGATGGTGGTACTTATGTTGGCACAGTGAAGAAGGTCACTGAACTTCCTATAGTACTGGGCCATTCGTCCAGACCCTGAGACTGCTTTAGCCAGGGTGGAAACCTTGGATCAGGTCTGGTATCATGGTTTCCACTGCTGGTCCTGAGGAACAAGAGTCCTGCCTATGTATCACCTCAACCAGCAAGAGTTCCAGGATCCCGCCCGTAAAGCACCAGCTCTGATTTCACCCTGTCTGCCATGTCTGGAGCAAATGTCATAAACCATGCAAAGTAATTCCAGGCTGACAGTGCTTGACCGGATGCACAATGGCAGTTTGAAGATGGCGCCTGCTCCAGGGATCCCTGTCCGTTCTGGGATACGGAGTGAATGGTGAGTTGTTCTGGAATAGTGTGTGGTGAGGTGCGGTGGAATTCGGATGCAATATGTGCCTTGGGGCAGGATTAACAATTAATTCAGTGAGCTTGGCAAGATTTGGTGAGAAAAGTTACTCAGTCTTGCAGCAAGAATCCCTTCAACTAACTTTACATGACTTTCACTTCACCAAAATACTGCATGATTCAACACAATATGCTTTTAAAAAAAATTCCTGTTAGATAGGTGCTGGATACACTGCCATTGAAATTATTTTTATAAATAATCAATAAGAATATAGGAGGCATGCTCAGTAAGTTTATGGATGACACCAAAATTGGTGATATAGTAGACAGTGAAGAGTAAAATGGGATTTTGATCAGTTGGGACCGAGGAATGGCAGATGGAGTTTAATTTATATAAATTAATACTAGGTGTTGCATTTTGGTAAGACAAACCAAGGCAGGACTTACAATGGTTGGGCCCAGGGGAATGCTGTCAAACAGAGAGATCTAGGAATGCAGGTACATAGTTCTTTGAAAGTGGCTTCACAGTTAGACAGGGTGGTAAGGAAGTGTTTGGCATGCTTGCCTTCAGAGCATTGAGTACAGGAGTTGGGATGGCATGTTACAACTGTACAAGACATTAGTAAGGCCACATTTGGAGTATTGTATACAATTCTGGTTGCCCTGCTATAGCAATGTTATTAAACTAGAGAGAATGCAAAACAAAAATTGCAAGGATGTTACCAAGATTAGAAGTTTTGAGTTATAGGGAGAGGCTGGATAAGCTGGGATTTGTTTCTCTGGAGAGTTGGAGGTTGAGCAATGACCTTCTATAGAGGTTTATAAAATCATGAAGGGTATAGATCAGGTGAATGGCCAAGATCTTTTCCCCAGGGGTAGGGGAGTCCAAAACTAGAGAGTATAAGTTTAATGTGAAAAGGGGAAAGATTTAAAAAGGTACCTGAGGAGCAAACTTTTCACACAGAGGATGGTGCACATTTGGAACAAGGTGCCAGAAGAAGTGGGAGAGGTGGGACAGTTACAGCATTTAAAAGACACTTGGACAGGTATATGGTCAGCATGGACGAGGTGTGCCGAAGGGTTTGTCTTGTGTGGTTTGACTTTGTGGCTGTGTGACTTTAATTAACATTTTGCCAGATCTTTGCCCTCTCTACATCCCTTTATGACTTCCTACAGATGCTATTCCATGTATTAAAATAAAATCCTGTTTAAATACTGTAATCCTTGTTACCACTGCATAAAATTTCCATTCTAACTCCCCACCAACCCCGCGCCACCACACCACCAAAAATCTTCTTTGTTCCATAGGAAGGATCAATTCTGCAGGTCAGCTCATACATTCATGCCTATTGCTCTTTTGCTTAATGGCTTTTCAATCCACCAATTTTAGATGCAACTTTAGGCATCCTGACCAGTGCAAAAGTCTGAGCAAATATCCAGTACTGGATTTGGAACAGCTCACAAATGTATTGTACATTTTTAGAGCCATTTTTGAACTCTTCACAGAAACTATCTACTTTTTTTTTAATTTGTAGATCATGATGTTGCATAAACTTAGAGGCCTTACTTTCACAGCTTACTTTAAAATGGCAGAAAAATCATTGTGCGTTAGTCAAAAGGGAACTGAAAAAAGATTTGATGGTTTTAATAATTCATACATCTGCCTGTCCCAAAAGTCCCCATAGTCCTACTCCTATGCATCCAAACTGCACTCTATATAGTAGAAGATGGATGTCACTTTAACAGGCTTGAAAGCCAGCCTTACTGATGAGCAAGAGATGAATTTTATGGTCTAAATTGCACAGAGAATGATATATAGATGGTGACATGGGTTTCATCCAACCGTCTTTTACTGAAACTATGTCCCATGTATTCTACATTCACTATGAAAAACTGTTTCTGATATTAATGAACAATTCCAGGTTGCTAAGCAATAGTACTATGTAATACCTGCAATGCTGAACTTAATCCTAAAAATGAAGAGGCACAGTACAGCACCTAGGACAATCTGCTCAGGGAAAAGTGAGATATGTTCTGAGGAAATGTGAGGGAAATGAAGTTAAAGACAGTAAGATCTTTTCAGTAAATGAAATACCAGAACAGTGGTCAAAGGCAGAATCTATGTTCAAAAAAAAAATCACTGGAACGAAAGATTCCAAGAGGTAAAATAAAGTGACAGAATTTTGAGATCCCTGAGGAAATAAAGTTAGAAAATATGATTATTAATTTTAGTACAGAGGATATTAAAATGCTTAAGATGGAAAGACTTTGTCACGGGATTGTGATAAAGGAGTCATGAGAGAGCAGGTCAGAAATATAATTCCATTGTTTAAAAAAAAAAGCATTTACTTTTTTTTTTACCAGTTTTGTATAATTTGGAAAGTCATTCACATTTGGCTGCTTTAGGATTACCAATTTTTTCTCTTACTTTGAGCCCTTTCATCAAGATTTATACACTGTGAACTGGCTTCTTGCAACTGTTGGGAGTAACAGAGGTAGAAACAACAGATCAAATGACCTCATTTTCTCCCAACTTCATAAAATGGAGACAAATACAAGAAAGTGTTAACGCTCACTGCCCAAGGGACAACGATCCACTGGCCTCCAGGCCAGCTTCAAAATATGTCCACATTCTGCACCAGTCACATCACAGATCGATTGTAACTCATCAGCTCCTACATTTGCAGAATTCAGAGAAGCAAGATTTTCTTCACCCCATTGAAGGGAATGGATGAAAGATTTTTTCCTTTAAGGGAAATGACAGTAGCACCAAGGTATGCAATCCAAGTGGAATCTGATATATGTAGAGTGGAATAATTAGAAAAAAAAATGTTGAAACAGGATTAGGGAGTTGTTAAATAAATTCATCATATTTTAAGTTAACAGCACAATTTTAGGTGAAAGGGTAGAGAGGCAGGAGAGGTGGTGGTATCGTGATAATGTCTCCGGAGTCGTGATCCAGAATCTCGGACTAATGTTTTGGGAACACGCATTCAAATTCTATCGTGGCAAATGGTGCAATTTGAATTAATACCTGAAATAAAAGGCTCACCTAATAGTGACCATGTAAGGGGTGTCAATTGTCACAAAAATCCACATAGTTCACTCGTGTCCATTTAGAGAAAGGAAATCTGCCTGGTCTTGCCGTGCTGTGATTCCAGATCTACAGCAATGTGGTTAACTCTTCACTACCTTCTGGGTAATTAGGAATGATCCAAGCCAGTGATATCCACATTCCACGAATGAAATTAAAAAAGGCAACAATTGCTGGGGTGAAAGGGAAATAATTTCTCTTAGAGGACATTTGCTGACTTATAGAAAAATTGAAAAGAAAATAGGGGAAAGTTGGAAGAAACCGAACAGATTATCAAACGATGCACAGGGTTCAAAGGAACACATCTTGAAGATAACCAGAGGTCTTACTGATTTATCACAGTCAAGGATGCAACAAGCCCTTCAAATATAACATTACCAGTCACAACAGTAAAGTAGAACAGGGCATGGTGGTAGTGAGAACAGAGGAGGCCTCTAATAATAAATCACTGAATGTATAGCAGGATGGAGAAGCAAAGTGTAACAAAATGTCAAATTTTCTCTTTTAGGAACATCAATTTCCTTGCTTCCCACCCGTAGAGTCACAATGAAAGGAAGACAGACCGGAATGAGGTGACAATTTTGGCAAGAGCGTGGAATAAAGGCAGATGCTGGAGGGGGCTGGAAAAATAGCTTTCAGCCAAAAATTATGACAGTTAACTGTGGATTTTCAGACATTCGAAGCAAAGACAAATTGGTTTGGTTGCTTCAGACTGACCAAAACAGCAGGTGCAATTGGCAAGACTTTTTTTTTAAGTGCAAGACTTTGTAGTGTTGCATGCATCGTTGAATTGACGTACAGGATCATGTCTGACAGAAGTCAGATGTTAGGTTTCCGCAAATATGTTAAAATGAATTGTTTCACTAGCTCAAATAAAAAGAACAAAATCTCAAAGCAACAGCTGGATCGGGGAAAAGCGACTAAGTATTTGTAAAATCAACCCCAACAGTTTAGGATTGAACCAAATTAAACAGAGACTAGCTGTGTGATGTATAATGAAGAGTGATCAGAAGAATACACTAGTGAGAAAAGAGGTGTGTGCGCATGTGAGAGAGCGAGAGACAGTGTGTGAGAGAGAAAGGGAGAAGGAGAGAGAAGGAGGAGTGAAGACAGGAAAAGGTTCTGGAGGTTAGCTCTGTAAGCAATGATGCCTAGTGATGATTGGTTAGTTTACCTTAGTCATTTAAATAGAATCATCATATCACAGAATCCTAACGGTGCATTAGAAACCATTTGGCCCACCATGCCTGTACCAAACCTCAGAAGAGCAACTCACCCAGACCCACACTCCAACCCCCCTGTAACCCTGCAACTCCTGTGGCTGATTCACTTAACCTACACATCTCTGGACAATTTAGCATGGCCATTCTTAACTAGCACATCTTTGGACTGTGGGAGGAAATTGCAGTGATTGTAATGAGGTCAACCAGGTGGACCTTGTAGAATGTGTGTTCCCTGATTAGGGCTATTAACATTGTCCATGCAGGGAGCTCTGGCTGACAGATAAACAGGAGTGCCAGAGGTTCTGTTCACTCAGAACTGGCTCGGAGGGAGCTGGATCAGTGTCAAGGATGCTCCATGTACAAATAAAGGGTGATTTGCTGACAGGATGCCAGTGCCTGTGAAGTTATTTAAGAAACCAGCATGCCCAGGAGAAACCCACGTGGACACAGAATGTACAAACTCCACACAGACAGAGTGGAGCTGAACCTGGGCCCCTGTGCAGTGAGGCAGCAGTGCTATGACACCATGCTGCTCAATACTTAAGCATTAATTCCAGTCTGGACAAAAAGATGATGATTTCAATATTAAGAGGAGTACATCAAAAATGGGACTTCAGCATAACATTAAGACAGGAGATGGACATTCGTTGCTTAAAAGGCTCGAAGATTGAAGGAGCTGTGAGATGCAGATAATTGATAGAAAAGTAAGATGAGCATGTTGAAAATTGTCTAATGTGTGCAAACGTTAACTGCAGACAGAAAATGATGGTAATTTATGATCATCAAGCAAGTGTTTTATTCATTCTGTGATCCGAGACTGAGGATTCCCAGTTGAAGAACTGAGATAGTCTTGGTGGAGAAAACGGTTTACCAGGCAATACAAATGAAAATAGGTTTAAAATGTATTAGCTGACAGTACTTCATCTTTTTGGAACCTGAGTGCTGCTCTCTATTAACGCACTCCCTCTGTCTCTGGCTCCACCTTAGCTGTAAAGACAGGAGTCTTTTCTCTCTGCAAGCCTAGCTGACATACAACTCGTCCAACTTATGCAGTCTAACCAGATTCTCAGAGTGAGAGAATCAATAGCATAAAATTACATCCAATTGAATACCGACTGAACAATATTAGTCAGTTGAAATTACAGCTCAGGGAACAGATTCTCTCCTTAGCTTTTGTTTGAGCAAACCTGGATGCAGAATCTAGCCAGTCAACTGTACAGTATTGAAGACATGCTGCAATATTGATTGTTGAAGGCATCAACATTTGGCTGAGATGCTGGAACATGGTCACATCTGCCAGTACACATTAACATACTGTGGCACCATGAAATCCTGACCAACGGTCATTCCTCAGCCGAAGACAGAGCAGCATTAAAAAGATTAAGCTCTCTCTTTAACAGAAAGGGACAGAAAAAAATTCTCATCACCAACTGCTTTGAACCTCTCACCCCTGATACTCATGGACTGAATATAGAAGAGGCTATTATTACAAACTACCCTTGACTGTCATTCCATTTACTTCAAAACTCCTTCCAGTCAACTCAAATGCCCTTGGAAGAAAATGGAATGCTGCACTTGAAAACTGAAGCATTTGAGTATAGGGAGGCCCAACCAAATGTCAGTTAGAAATAAATATGTTCCTGAACACAGCTGAAATACAAAATAAAATCAAACCATTGGACTAGTAAAGTAACAATAATTCATTAGATCATGAAAGTCTGGTTAAACTTTGGTTGCGGAAAAACATAACTTGAATATATTCCACACTTATGGAACTTGGTAATGTGTGAGGCCATCAAAACAAAATTAAGATTATTCCACTTTGTGGGTGAAATCAGAAGAAGGGATAATAAGATATTCTCTCATAAATCTAGTGAAAATGTCAGATAAAGGAAACCCAGTAGAAATGTCTCCACTTTGAGAATAATTGAAAGCTAGAACTTGCTACCACAGGGAGAACTGGAGACAAATTTAAGGAAAAAACAAGATAAGCACAGAAGAAAAAGAAGCTGGAGGATTTGTTGGGCAGGTTAGATGAATAAAGTGGTGAAAGGAGATTTGTATGGAGCACAAACATCAGCATGGACCTATTGTGCCAGATGCTGCAACAAATTCTTCACCACTTTTGGTTGTTATGACAAAGTCTGGAGGGATGAATAATCTCTTTGCACCAAAGAGTTGTATAACAGAATTTTAAGTTTTTTAGCCAATGTGTTCTTTTCCCTAAATTAATGTGTATTCAAACATGCATTAAAGCTATGCAGAGTAAGCCAGAAGGAATAATTGAATTAAAAACCAAACTGCATCAAAATTAAGGAGTTGGTTTATTGTGAACTCCTTCAAGTATATAAGGGAAAAGTAGTCTTGAATTCTGTGATGTACACATACACATTAGCGTGCAAACAAAAAGAGAATGAAGCCACAAGGTGAACAAAGGTGGAATTGAAAAAATGAATTTCTTAATGAATTAGGAAACACTTCAATGTTAATTTTATGGTTCCAGAGTGGGGTTTGCAGCCAAGTTGGTTTAGATTTCTTCCGGGAGGAGAAAGTGAGGTCAGCAGATGCTGGAGATCAAAGCTGAAAATGCGTTGCTGGAAAAGCGCAGCAGGTAAGGCAGCATCCAGGGAACAGGAGAATCGACGTTTCGGGCATAAGCCCTTCTTCTGCCTGACCTGACCTGCTGCCTGACCTGCTGTGCTTTTCCACCAACACATTTTCAGCTTAGATTTCTTCCGGACAGTTGCACAGAGGAATTTTCCCAGTTTTAGAAGATCTTGGTTTACAGTTAGTCGTCTTGCAGAGTGGATCATTTTTGCAGAACTAGGCATGCCATGTCCAAAATGAGAGAGATCACATTTTCTTCTTGACGTTATCACCTTATGGACCAAAAGCACAAGCTTCTAATCATGGTTTCTCATAAGAAAGGGATTCACTGGCAAATACTAGCCCATAATAGAGTCCGTAGAGTTTTAACAAAGAATTATGATGATCTACAATCAGAGATCCCCAATTTCCTCTGATATAAATAATGGGGTGGGGTTTGGAGAGTTCAATCCCCCTCCTTGCATTACAATTTGAGGATGGTCTTTATTCTGAGAAATATCAGTAGTTGAGAAATTTCATTTCCAGTGATATTTGAAGGTATCATTGTCACTTGGAATGTATAGTTGACAAATTTCAATGTTCAGTTAATCATCCTTGGATTGTCTTTACAAAGTGTGCTAGATAATTCCAATTGTGTCATTCAGACATTCCTTTCTAAATTCCTTTAAACTTGATTACCAAAGTCTCCTGACTTGAAAGTAATGATTTTAAAGTGCTCAAGCTCATTTTTAACTGGCTTCTCTTGAACTAAAGTCCTACAGCTTTTACATTACTCAAAGATTTAAAGATTAATGGTCTGTAGTTTAAATCATCATGACAGTAAATAGGATGTAAACTGCAGTTGGTTTAATCAATACACTGAATTAAGTTTCAAGACATTTGAGATTATATAAGAAAATGATTTGCATTTTTATTACATTTAAAATCCACCTCCTGCAAGAATTTAAAACAGAAACTCAAAACAAAAAGTATAAAACTAGAAAAAACAAAATATTGTTTACATCAAGAAACCTAAGGAATATTTATTCAGAGAGTCAGATTTATCGTAACAGGTTTTAATTTGCTCAGTGAACTAACCAATTTAGGGTCAACCAAATCTATCACATTAAGATATCTCAACAGTAATTCATATCTCCACAGTAAAGTGTTGAGATGGATTACAACATGAATACATACAAGAATATCAGCTATTGGAATTTAAATATGTACTGCCTCAGTACTTCCAATTGTTGCCTTTGAAATACCCAAGCCAAAGAGTACATAACCATTTAAATAGTTTAAGTGTAGAGGTTTCAGATGCAGTGATAAGATGGATATTTCCTGTATTTGTTCACTCAAATCTGACTGGATGTTTGCAAAATTGAATGGATTTGGGAGTGCTTCAAATAAGACGATGGGACCAAATCTCAGGATCTCCACCCCATTCACAAATTTTCACAGGTGCAGATAAGGGATTGTGAGTTTGCACCTTACACTACTGACCTAGGAAAACATGAGGACATCAGATACTGGAGATCAGAGTCAAAGAGTGTGGTGCTAGAAATGCACAGCCGATCGGACAGCATCCGAGGAGCAGGAGAATGAAGAGCTTATGCTGGAAAAAATCGACTTTCCTACTCCTTGGGAGAAAGCTGCCTGACCAGCTGTGCATTTCCAGCGCCACAATTTTTAACACTACTGAGCTGAACAGAAACAGTCAGCCAGTTATCTGTTCCTCCAGGTGGCCTCATTACAGCTCACTAGGCTAAGCACAAGACTTACCAATGGATTAGCAATAGAGGTCTATTTACACAGGTTGAAAGATTGTTAATCTTGACTGACCTCTGAGATAGTGACCTATTCTTTTGTCAGTTTATAGTTCACATCAGAAAATTTTCTTGCATCATTCTTGAAAATCTAGAACAAAAGCTCTGTATTACATTTAAATGGACTTGTACAAGTTTGACATTTTCCTTATAGCTAATTGCAGCATCCACTAAGACAATGCAATGATTTTATTCCTAGAATAGAATATCTCTAAAATAAGCAGGGTTAGTGGTTAATTGGCTGTCACATTTTCAGATTCCTTACAGTCACTAGTGGTGTTTAATTGATATTTCATACAGGGCATTTCCTCAAAATACACTACTGTGGAGATAATGGGCATCCGGGACAGAGAAGGGAGAGAGGTTAGCCAGTTTTATTGACACATCTAATGATGTATCTTTTTGAAACCTTCATCCAATGAAAAATGTAGTTTTGCACACAGTAAAGACACAAGCCTAGTTTTGAACCACCATCTGCATGATGGAAGAGGATACTGGGTGCTCAACATCGTATCACAGAATCTACCATGGCATTCTCATCAGACTCCTGCCCAAGTCATTTTGACAATCCAATTTTCAGAGTCAGCAACAGCAAAAAACTTGAGTTTTGGCCTTATGAAGACAGCCAAGCTTTGCTTCATAATTCAGACCCTAATGCCATTTTAACTAGAAATCACAGAAATGTTACCTAGTACCTAACCTACCAGAAAACCCATCAGAATTGGAATCAGAATCATGAACAGAGTACTTAAAAAGACACACAAGTGCAGCTATGAATCATCGGATCAACGTGCTATCTGAAATGTCATCAGAGCTCGGAAGTCCGAGACCACTTTTTTCCTCACATTTTATTTTGCCTCATTATTGGTAAGGCGCTTTATCTACTTAGAATGGGCGCTATAACCAAAATGGTGCTTCTATCTAATTTCAGCTATTTCCACATTCTGGACTTGACAATAAAGGCAGCAATTAATTGAAAAGCCCTTTCACTAAAACAAAGAAAATTGACTGGAACATAATGTTGCAAATTAATTTTGGCCGTCTTAAGTAAAGACATAACATCTCCTTGGGATGCAAAGCTCTGGAGGGTATGGTACCTATGTTAAGTGACCCCTCCTATCTCAAACCTGGAGGATGAATCATTCAAGAATAAATGGCCGGGCCATTAAAGAACAAACAGCTCCATTATCACAACATTTAAAAGAAAAAAGTTTGGTAAGATATTCTATACTTTTTGGAATATACAACCAATATGGAGAGAGTTCACATACACAAAATTGGGGTATCTGAATGCTAGATTTGAATTTTCAGATGAGAGACTGATACATAACAGCAGTTTTTTGAGGAAGTGATGAAGGTGATTAATGAGGTAGGGCAGTCAATATTGTCTACATGGGCTTTACTAAAGCCTTTGACAAGGATGAAAATGTCAAATGACTGGGGCCACAGGCATCAACAAGCATGTATGTTTATACATTTACAGGTCAGCAGAGTTTATGACTCTTTCTTTACCTCTCACCCCTTCAATTTTTGTTAAAATGGGGAACCATCGCTGCCAAATTATAAAATAATGCCTGTTCATTGTGCACCACTATCAAATATGACCCGTTCCTTGTAGCTGTAAAGGACAAATAGTATCTAAAATACTTAATGGATAACACAAGATAAGCTCCACCCACCAGGATATAAAAGGACTGCGTCCAGAAGGAGTGGCCAGAATTGTGTCCTACATGTGTTCATCAGAGGAGGCATAAAAAGTTTTGTTCTATCATTCATGTCAATGGTAGCACTGCTGCCTCAGTGCCAGGGAGGTGGGTTTGATTCCAGCCTAGAGTTTACACATTCTGTGTGTGTGTCAGTTTTCTCCAGGTGCTCCAGTTTCCTCCCAAAGTCCAAAGATGCACATGTTAAGTGGGAAATTTGGCCTGGTCTATCCATAGTGTCCAGGGATGTGCAGGCTAGATGGATTAACATTGGAAATGCAGGGTTTCATGGATTGGGGAGGTGTGTCTGGATGGGAGGCTCTTTAGAGGGTCAGTGGAGACTCAATGGGCCAAATGGCCTGCTTCCACACTGTAGGGATTCAATGTTAATAGCTTATTGCTAAAAGTAGGTGGACAAGCAGGAGGCTGGAAGAACTCAGCAAGCTAGGTAGCATCAGGAGGTGGAGAAGTCAATGTTTCAGGTGTAACCCTTCTAGTGGGTATGGGGGGGGACTCAATATTGAGTCCTCCGGGCTATAGGCTGCCCAGGCAGAAGATGAGATGCTGTTCCTCCAATTTGTGGAATGATTCATTGTGGCAATGGAGGAAGCCGGATGGTCACATCGGAAAGGGGAATTAAAATGGGCGATGACTGGGTGGTCCGGTTGGCCCCTACCAGCCGAGCTGAGATGCTCGGTGAAATGTTCCCTTAGTTTACGTTTTGTCTCCCCGATATAGAGAAGACCATATCTGGAGCACCAGATATAGTAAACGCCTATCACTACTGATCATAAAGTTCTCCAATTTCAAATAATCTTCTTTCCCATCCCCCAACCCCTATCTCTCCCTTCCACTCCTCTCAGCCACCTACCAGATTGATCTCTTCCAACGACCAACCAGATCGTACCCTCCACCTGTCTTCACCTATCCCCAACTCACCACTCTGCCCCTCCCACCCCCTTTATCTGCAGCTCCCCCCACACCTAGTCCTGAAGAAGGGTTACACCCGAAACATTGACTTCTCCATCCCCTGATGCTGCCTGCCTCCTGCTTGTCTACCAAGGATTCCAGCCTCAACAGTTTTTGTCTGTACCTAAAAGTAAGCATGTGCACTCAATCTTAAGGAGAAATTGATTGACTCAAGAGAGTTACATATCTCAGATATCATGTAACTTGCTATGTAATAAGCCTACTTAATACTCATCAAGATTGAGCATTTCTTTTGTCGAAGAGTTCATATGGAAATGCTTCCCATGTGTCATCAGTAACTTAAACTGATACCAGCAAGAAGGATTGGTGACAGTGAATCTATCCAAAACATCTAAGGTGATTCCAACAGATCCAAAATATACAGAATGTTGACAATGTTGGAATTCAAATACACAACACCTTTGACAGTTACAGAAATGGAAAATATCCGAAACAGAGGTTGAGATTTCCTGTCACTATTATTATGAGTTACTTTGTTTCTCCCAGCCTACAAGATAAATTGAACAGGAGAAAGGGAGGACTGCAGATGCTGGAGATCAGAATCAAAAAGTGTGGCGCTGAAAAAAAAAGTATCCCGCCAACCCACTCATTCGATTAGCTGAACTGGTCCTCACCCTCAACAACTTCTTCCACTTCCTTCAGACCAAATGGCTAGCCATGGGCACCCACATGAGCCCCAGCTCTGCCTACCTCTTTTCGGGTATGTGGAACAGTCCATCTTCCACAGTTACATCGGCACTATTCCCCATCTCTTCCTCCGCTACATCAATGACTGTATTGGCTCCATCTCGTACACCCACAAAGAGGTTAAACAGTTCATCAACTTCACCAACACCTTTGACCTGACCTCAAGTTTACCTGGACCATCTTGGACATTTCCCTCCCCTTCCAGGATCTCTCCATCTCCATGAACAACTTAACATGGTGTTAATGATTGTGAAGGTGTGTACTGTACCTTTGAGAGTGAATGCTGTTTGCACTGAGTGCTTGCAGGTACCTGTCATGTGACTGACTATTTGTCTCAGCATGTACTGGAAAATTGAACATATGTAACATTTGGCTGTGAAACAAATACCTGAATTTTGGTTACTATGTTGTCATCCATTTGAATTTAACCAGTTTAAATTATGCCCTAGGATAGTAAAACCAAATCAATTTTGAACTTATTGTTTCATTGAATCGATGTTGGCAAAACAATCTGATGTTTGAAGTATAAAGAAGCAGGCATTTTGAGAGTTAGCCAAAGACAGAGACAGAGTAACTGCCAGCAGAAAACAAAACTCTCAAAGACATCTTTTTCACATGAAACATCTTTGGAGTAAAAGACCGAAGACTACCCAGGGAGATCTATAGCCGCTGTGTGGTTTTGAAATTAAGTTGATATAATTTTAATATGAGTGGTTATTGGAACAGTATATTGTGTTAGAGTTGGAGTAAGATAACAAGCAGTTCAGAGAAAGGAGGCTTAGAGGTGTAAATAATTGATGTTTAATGTTCAGTATTAGGGAGTTAAAGAATAAGTTGATATTTTTTCTTTAAATGGTGGAATTTGGGAGTTCTCTGTCACTCATACTTCAATAGATTACAAGGCAAAATGAACCTTTCTCCGTGTTTCGTTTAATTAGTAGAAGGGTTTACTGCCGTGTTGTAACAACGGACATCTACTTCAAACTCACTGACTCCCACAGCTACCTGGACAACACCTCCTCCCACCCCTGTAAAAACACTATCCCTTACTCCCAATTCCTTCCCCTCTTCAACATCTGCTCCCAGGAGGACCAATTCCACTTCAGAACATTCTAGATGGATTCCTATTTCAAGGACTGCACCTTCCCATCCAACATGGTCAACAATACTCTCCAGCACATCTCCATCATTTCTCATACCTCGGCGCTTGAACCCCACCCCTCCAATCGCAACAAGGACAGAACCCCCTGGTCCTCACCTTTCATCTCACCAACCCCTGGATATAATGCTATCATCCTCTGCCATTTCCACCACCTACAGTCAGGCCCCAACATCAGAGATATATTTCCCTCCTCGCCCCTATCCAACATTCCGCAGAGACCATGCCACGACTCCCCGGTTAGGGGTACATACACACACACACACGTACACACGTACATACACCACATGAGGTGTAAAACCTGTGCTCACACCTCCCCCCATCTCCATCCAAGGCCCCAAAAGGATCCTTCCACATCCGACAGAGATTTTCCTGCACATCCAAATGCCTTATCTACTGTGTCCATTGCTCTCGATATGGTCTCCCCTACACAGGGCACCAATTCGTGGAACATTTCAGAGAACGTCTCCAGGACACATGCACCAAACAACCTCCCTGCCCAGTGGCCGATCACTTCAACTTCTCCTGCCACTCTGGCAAGATCATGCAAGTGCTGGGCCTCCTCCACCCCCAAATTCTAGCTACCAGACAACTGGAGGAAGAAATCTTTGAGGAGAAAGTGAGGTCTGCAGATGCTGGAGATCAGAGATGGAAATGTGTTGCTGGAAAAGCGCAGCAGG